>NC_139713.1:27362610-27442610 GCF_964188405.1 Protomyctophum parallelum
AATAATCTCAAGAACCTACAGCTTAATAATGCGAATTAGAACAGTCATGTATTGTGTGCATGGCCAGGTATGACGATAGAGGAGCTGGGAGTCTGATACCGTCTACCTTCTCCGTGTCACAACTAATTGACCGTTTGCAATGCTTCCCACACTTTGGAGGAAGTTGTAAGTGACAGAGAAAAATAGCTACCCTCTCTCATATACAGACTGTTGTTCTTACTAATGGCCACACACTAATGGATGCATGTAGGTTCTCTTTCTCGCTTCCAAATGCCTGTCAGGCTATGTTCACAGTACACTGGCAGCCTAAATCTGACTTTTGGCCTATCCAGATTGGAATCAGAATTGATAAAAATCGAGTCTGAACAGCAAATTGATTTTGCTAATCAGCTTTGAGCCAAATTCCTGGTTTGAAATGTGATTCAAATCCGTTTGTGAAGATGTGTGTGTCAGTCTGGACAGTCGGACACTGACGCCTGACTTGTGTTTCGTCACATGATGGTTTTGCTTGCCGTTAATAGGTAACTGACAAGCTCACAATGTGTTGTGATTGTCGTACGACAGAGTATAAATTAAGCATCATTCATGCCTATGTTGTTCCATAGGCAACCAAGGCAGGTAATAATAATATCTCAAACTTATATAGCGCTTTTCTGAGTACCCAAAGACGCTTTACATGGGGGGGCTTTACAGAGGTAACAACAAATTAAAAACAACTTTATTAGAAAAAAAGGAATAAAAACACTAAAAGCTAAAGAACATTAAAAGACAGTGAAAAGGGTTAGCTAGGGAAGGCAATATTGAAGAGGTGGGTCTTGAGGGTGGTTTTGAAAGTTTGGAGGGTGGGGGCATCCGAGTGCCTTAGGGAGGGCATTCCACAGGGTTGGGGCAGCAAAGGCAAAAGCTCTGTCACCCCACGTACAGAGTTTGGTTTCGGGGACGTCGAGGAGGTTTGCATCACCAGACCTGAGGGAGCGAGAGGTCACAGAGGTATGGGGGAGCCAGGTTATTTAGTGCTTTGTAGGCGGTCAAGAGTGTTTTGAAGTGGATTCTTTGTTTAACCGGCAGCCAGTGAAGGTCACAGAGGACTGGTGTAATGTGGTCTCTGGAACGGGTACTGGTGAGCAGACGGGCAGCTGAGTTCTGGACATATTGCAGTTTATTGAGGACTTTGGAGGTGGTGCCGTAGAGGATACTGTTGCAGTAAACAAGGCGGGATGTGATGAAGGCGTGGATGAGTGTTTCAGCTGTGGAAAATGACCGAGAGGGTCAGAGACAGGCGATGTTCTTGAGGTGGAAGAAGGCGGTTTTGGTGACTTGGTTAACATGGGGGAGGAATGAAAGGGTGGGGTCAAAAATGATGCCAAGGTTGCGGATGCGGGTGGAGGGTGTGACAGTGGATCCATCAATGTTTAATGAAAAACCTTGGGTGGAATTGGTGAGGGAGTTGGGACCGATGATGATGATTTCCGATTTATTGCAATTGAGTTTGAGATAGTTATTTTGCATCCATGTTTTTATATCTGTGAGGCAGGCAGTGAGAGTGGAGTGGGTGGTTGGGGTGATGGCTTTGGTGGAGAGGTACAGCTGTGTGTCATCGGCGTAGGAGTGGAACTGAAGTCCTAGTGGGAGGATGTATATGATGAAGAGGAGGGGACCAAGTACTGAACCCTGGGGGACACCATGGGTAACTGGGGCAGTGGAAGAGTTGCAGTTATTGATGGAGATGAATTGTTGTCGATCGGAGAGGTAGGATGCCAACCAGGAAAGGGCAGTGCCGGTTAAACCCGAGGGAAGACTGGAGACGGGTGATGAGGATGGAGTGGTTGATGGTGTCGAAGGCGGCGCTGATGTCGAGGAGGATGAGAATGGAGAGGTGACCAGAGTCGGCAGACAGGAGGACAGTTGGGGTCAAGTCCAGGCTTTTTTAGTATTGGGGTGATGGCAGCAAGCTTGAGAGCAGGGACAGGGACAGGGACCAGTGGACAGGGAGGTGTTTATTATAGTGGTGATGAGTGGCGAGAGAACAGGGAGACAGGCAATAACTAAGGTGGAGGGGATAGGGTCAAGGATGCAGGTGAAGGTTTTCATGCCGGAGGTTATGGAGGAGAGGTTGGCTGCAGTTATTTCAGTAAAGGAAGTGAGTGATTGGCTGGGGAAAAGAGGGGAGGCAGGTTCAATCAGGTGTGGAGGTGGGAGAGAGGTATAGGTCGAGAATGTTTCTGAACCCACAAATCAAAATCTGATCGCTTGCAAATAACAGAACCCAAAGCTCAGATTTGAGAAACAAATCAGATGAAAAAAGCCTGTGTCTCTTGTGTGTCTGTTTGTTTTAGGAACAATTGCAGTGGTGGAAAAAGTACTGTATTAATAATTACCAATAATGAATTGGTAATAATAATAATTAATTACCAATAATGCGATGAAGAAATACTCTTTTACAAGTAAAAGTCCAGTTCCGGTAATCACAATTTACTTGAGTAAAAGTACAACATAATTGGCATCAAAATATTCAAGTCACCAATGTGCAGAATGTCCCATTTCGCAAGGTATCATATCAATTCTATTAAAATAGCACATCTACGCAACACGTTGTGGGCTTTCCACCACTGTGCATGTGATTGCATGTGAGAGCCTTGCTAAGCCTAAGGCCAACTGTTGATGCCCACGTCCAGTTTGATTAACCCTGAAACTGATCACTAAAAGCATCAAATAACATCACATAACGCTTTCAAACACTGACCATTCATTAACCACTTTCAACCTGATATCCCTATTCTGGGCACATCATTAAAGGCAACAATTTCACAAATTTACAGGAATTCTCAAAACATTTAAAACTTCTTAAAAATATCTTTCAAATAAACGAAACGCGAAACTTTAATTAGCAATACTAATTCATTTGTAATAGGGTGTAAGTGGTTAAAATATTTGAAAAGGAGACATGTGATCGTAACTTATGGTTAACAGAGCATCTGGTAGGACGGCTCATGTAGACCCACTAAAGGAAACCCTAGACCCTATACATAGCACTATTTTTTTTGACCCATTAGCACTCTGTCCTCCCCAAATCCCAGACCCATATATAACTCCCTGTACCCACGCGCTGGCCCGTCTGGCGTGTGTGGAACTTTGCGTGTCCCATTTGGAGGAGGAATATCTAGTGTCCATGGAGCCTCCTTCTGTTTCCGCACTGTTTATTTTAGGGCCTACTTGATACGCAGCCTGACTGTGAGGAAGCAGGGGGACATTCATTAACCACTTAAACTGTTTTATACTCCATCGTACAGCTGTGTCCCGCACCGATAATAGCCGATGTACAAGCTCACAATGCATGTTTAAACATTTCTTTGAAGGTTTTCGCCCGATGCCTGGTCCAAGGTTTTTGGGGGTAAAAAGCTTACATGGGGTCCTTTGTTTCAGTCGAAAAACAAACCAAAATCGATTTAGATTCATACAAAAGCAGCACAGAATATCGAAATGTGAAATTTCTTTGAAAAGTTTAGAATTATTTTTAATAGAATTTCTGCCTATAATGACGTGGCCTAAATAGGGATGCCAGGTTCAAAAAGTGGTTCAAATGGTAGAATTATCACAGATGATTCATTTTATGTGCATTATCACACTAGGTCCCAATAAAGAAGAAAAGAAAGAAAAATAATAATTATCATCTCAGACCCTGAAACAATCACAAGACCCTAAACAAATGTTTACTTTGTTTAGTGGGTGTTTTTAGGTTTTTTTGCCAAGGTTGAAAGTGACCTGAGGCCGATTCTGCTGTCTGAAAGATTTTTCAAAAATGTTCAAAATAGCAGCACGGCACGACCCTGTGTGCTTGTATATCTGCTATTTTTGAATAGCCAATGCAAACATTTTTAAATGACACTGATGATGCTTTGATACCGTTTACTGTATTGTAAATTGTATTTAAACTCCAGGTCACAGTGAGATGTAATTAGACCAGGTTTGGGCATGCAGCATCACACTGCACTGACTGCAGTGCACACAAATATTAAAACCTTCACATTTCTTTACAATAGGCAATTTGTTGCTTCACAATAAAACGGTTATAAAATGTTGACTTTTTGAGGATTCCCAAATCCCCAAATCTTTCTTTTTTCCTCCCTTTTTACAGCTGTACGTCTATGTCCCTCTGGTGAAAAGATGATTTTCATAAAACAATCCACTTCAATGCACATCAACTTTCAGATTAACCTATAACTATACAGTATCTTGCAACTTTGCAACACATTGCACTATGTTATAAATGTGGACTCAAGGCAGATGGAATCATCAATGGAATAATCAGATTATTATTAGAACATTCATGTCACATCAAAGAGTGGGGGAATTCTTTTTCAGTACAAGCTCCCTACATTTTACAGCTTCAAGCAAGTGTTAGAATAGATGAATAAAAATCACACCCGTGTGAAGTGAGGGGCGCTAATATATTAAAGTTTAATTCATGTTGATTAGGTGTTGTAATAGTGATGTAAAACAAACGGTGCAAACACAAACATTAAACGCCATTAACAATAAAAAGGACAATATGACGTAAATGACACATTATGACGTAAAATTTCCCTTCATTGTCAATGCGTTTACAAAACAAACATTGAACTAACTAGACAAACATTAAACCTGTGTATAGGAGGGGCTAGTGCCCCTCAACAAAGAGAAGAAACAAAACAAGGGACCAAGTCAAAAGGTTAAAGCCTGCGTATATGAGGGGCTTGTGTATCTGCGCCTGGTGTAGCCGGTATCATTGATATCAATCAATTCCAAACACGCTGTACACGCAAATCATACAGTATGCGTTCTTTGAAAAGCCTGGTGTAGCCCGGGCCGTAAGAGATGCGAGGGAGAGAACGGGATGGAGAGGGATGGAAAGAGAGAGGGATAATAAGAGTGAGAGTGAGAGAAGCAGATGCTGAGACTTCCATTTACCGCGCAGTTCCACGTTCATTACTCATCAGTGAATGTTAAGATGGTCCAAATTAACCCTGAGAGTGACAGAAGCAGCCTCAGCTGTCCGTGGTATCACTTTCCAACCAAGTGGTATGGAGAGAGAGGGGGGTCCGACAACTGTCACCCTGACCTTGCTCTTCCCCACCACCAGCAACTCTCCCAAGACTCCCCAGAATCCCTGTCCTGAGGCAGGGTGGGACAGGATGATCCACATTCATAATCTCTTCTGTCTCTTCAAAAAACACGTAGAGGCACAGGGCCCTTCTGCCAGCTCTCAATCATGCAGAGAGATGCTGGGGATGATTATGGCAGACTCCAGGCAGATGGCTGATAGAGACACCGATATGTCAACTTCTCATAATAGTCACACAATGAAAGCATCCGAGCCTGTGTGTGTGTGTGTGTGTGTGTGTGTGTGTGTGTGTGTGTGTGTGTGTGTGTGAGTGAGTGAGAGCTTGTGTGTAAGCGCCTGCATGGATTTGCCTGTGTCTTTGATGCCTGTCACCTTGAATTATGTTGGCAGGTGACAAGCAGTCTGCCAAGAATAAGCGGCTGATTAGCGAGTCATATGAGTGTGTGTGTCTCCCAGCTAACCAGCTAAATGTCACAGAGATCACATACCTTCCTCTATTCTCTATCCACTATTTATTTTCCATCTCGTGACTGACATATTTCACTGCCCTATGTCTATTCTTATTCATCTTCAGCCTGTTCTGGCTTTTCCACATAAGTATTGGCTCTGGAGGAGCCTATAGCCAACGATGAAGAGGGTTGGTCTGTGTGTTTGTGTAAAACAAAAATGTATAGAAAATGTTAAATAGTGAAGGTGTACACGCCCACAACTCTTGCGTTGCATGCATCGCCTTGCGTCGCGCTGTCCTATAAAATAGGGCTCAAACGATTAAACCCAGGGCTACATTAGGCGGATGTACAGTATATGAGGCTGCTTCTGGCCAGAGCCGAGCTAGAGAGTGAGAGGAGAGGGGCTGGACGAAGGGGGTGATGCTAGCGGGTGTGTGGAGCTGAGAGGAGAGGGGGTGGAGGGAGGAGGTCCTTAGGGGGACGCCAGCAAGTGTGTGGAGCAGTGGCCTGCATGCTGTCGGCCAGCCGCCGGGAGGGGGAGGCACATGGTGCCAACAGCTGCCTCAGTGAAATGCTAACCCCATTAAATGGTCAGCCCTAGTAAACACCGCTGGGTTTGAACACATGCCAGTGGGGGAGCCTGGGGGTGCGTAAGGGGCGAGTATAGGGCAACCCAGTTGACGCCCGTGGAGAAAGGCGAACGGACCACTGTGAAATGGACTATTAAAGCGTGGTGGTCACAGTGCTCAGGCAGGGCAGTGGTTGGGGTCGAAAAGGTGGAACTCAAAACCATTCTTGACAAATTGAGTATAGGCTCAAAGCCACAGGCAGGACATTTAGAAAAAAGTATGGGTATGGTCATTGAATTTTAATCTACATATATAGTAGATTACAATTGTATAGATAGATACATGCTGCCGGTTTTGCACGGCACAGTATAGTAGGCGTCACTAGTCCCAGATGTTCTGTACCACTACTATAGTCACAGTATATTAGTTCTATATTCCTCATATTTTGAATGATTCAATTATTTCATTTAAGTCATCGTCGGAGACCCAACATTTTTCAAATTATATTTCAAATTTGGGTCGCTTTATGTTTTGGCCTCTGAACCGCATATAGGTTGATTTCTTGGATCATGACAACTCACCATATAGGCTTCCCTGTATAATTATAATTTACATTTCTTCAAAACACCATTTTTGCAACTACTCCTACAGATTTTGTCCAGAAACAAATCGTTAGATATTATCTCTATGATGAACATGTATCATTCACATTTTTCACATTTTATTCTGATTGGGTACAACTGGCTTCCAAGGTTTGCGAGAAGGGTCTATTATTTTACAAAAATGCCAAAAATCATGTCCACATCGCCAGATCAACCACAACTTGCCCTGCCATTGAGCGACCACTATTGACCATATGCAGACTGCAGCCATCTTGCCATTAAGTTAATGGCAGGGTGGTAACTAGGTGCAATTTCCCATTAACAGAAAGTGTTTGTTTCATAAAAATCCACTGCAGACATGTTATGAGCTACTTTCTGTCAGAAGATTCCTTGCAGATGATTAGACTCAGTGTTTGAGTTTGGAAGTGCTCGTTGGATATCACTCCACAGCCTTGCGTATAATGCAGGAGACAGCAGAATGTGGCTTTACTGAAAATGAGTGCTTCCAATGGCAAGATAAGTCTGCATAGTCGATAGTACACAACTCTAAAAGCACTTTTACGTCTGTCATAAATGTAAAAAGTTGTAAAGCATGTTGTAGAAATTATTTTAAAGCGAGAAAACAGGATACTGGCAGTGTCTAAGCTCTGGTGGATGGTTGATTATGAAGAGATTTGACTGATAGCATCATAACCATAATCATTGCAAAATGTCATTGACATATTCGAGCCCAAACCTGCTCATGCAATCTAATAGTCACACAGTCACACTGCTTTGGAAATTATATCTAAGTGAGGACCAAGTGTGCTCACAAATGTCCTCCTGTGTCCTCACTCCTCAGTCTCTATGGGACTATTTTAATAAGACCGACGAGGTTTAGTTGTAGATTGAAGTTTTGAGTCAGAGGTGACCATACAGTGCATATAATACCGCCCTACAGTAGAATTTATTTGTGATTTAGTCAATACAGGTATACAAGCAGCAAAATGGTGGTGGGACATGTTCTGCAACAATACAGTATAACAACAAGATAATAATAATAATAATAATACTAAATAAGAATACATGTAAAAATATGAATAAGAAATAGTTTTGCACCTTAAGGCAGGTACCGTATGATATGATGTGAAAGTAACATCGTGAGCAGATGCTCAGGATTATTACAGATTGAATGCCGTTTTCACCATTCTTTTGTTTTGGTGTTTTATAACCACGACCTCACTCAGGGCTCTGACAGCTGCAGGGAAAAAACAAACTCTCTCAGCCTTGAACTCTGGGCTGTGTGAGACACCTGTGAGACGCTTTCCAGTCTGCACGGTCACAAACAGTCTGTTACTAGGACTGTGTTTGTCCTTTCATGATCCTTTTTGAACTACTCAAGCCATACCTTCTCTTGCATGCGTCCTAACAACTTGTCAATCACTTGTCAATAGTATCGAATTGTCTGGCTACTTGTGAGACAAAGTTCGTATTAATATACAGTAACAGCTACCAACATGTAAAATACAGGCAAGTTCAGGGTCAGTCTCTCACTATGCACGTGTCTGTCTGTGTATGTCCGGAGCTAATCTCGCAAACCACTGGACTGGTTAGTGCCATATTTCTTATGCATTAGAAAAGGAAGGGAAGTCTGCACACTGTGTCTAGCTCTAGCTCCCAGTAGAAACATGTATTAAGTGGACAACATTTTAACCCCACATTTCTTATGCACACTGCCAGTATAGGTCAGCTCAGCATCTCCACACATTTCATACAGATACAATACTTTTCCATATATATATATATATATATATATATATATATATATATATATATATATATGAAAAGATACGCTGGCTACATAATGTTCAAGATCCACTATTCATATCCATATTTTTACTTATTTAAGCAGCTTTACCAGTTTCATGTGCTAAATCACATGGAATCACCCTCATCTGTTATCCCTTATCAGTCTACTCGTGCAGATTGTTTTGTGAAAAATGGCAGGAGAAGATAAGATCAGTTTGGAGAAATGCCCACCCATGTCGTCTACTCTGCCAAGTCAAGATAGTGCCGAAAGTGTCCTTTCTTTTTTTGTTTTGTTTTATCCAGTTAAAATATTGCCGTCAGTATAATTCAGATGACATACAGTAGGTTATTGTTTTGTCACATGGTCTAATCATAACTCAAAACATTATTTTGGCAGATTTTACACTTGGTTGCATGCTGAAAATAGCCAATCTACAAGCTCATAATAACGCGCCCAACGCATTGTGAACTTGTAGATCTATTTTCAGAGTGCAACACCTGAGCGCAACCAAACATAAAATGACTTGTCTTTTAGTTCTACTGGATCTCTTCTGCACTCGTCCCTCGCTAACATTTTAGTCTGTTGACTAAATTGTCAGTAAAATTTTAAGTCATTGTATTGTATTGTCTGTATTATGTATTGTTTTGTTTTATTGTCTGTTTGTAAAAAAAAAAAAAATGCAATGAATATATTGTTAAAAAAAATAATAAAAGATTGTCAGTAAATTTTGTCTTAGTTTCAGTCATCAAAGCTTAGTTTTTATTATGTCTTTATTTACTTTTCGTCAGTGAAAAGAGGTAGTCGACAAACAGTAGTGGCTCAGAGCCTGACCAAAAGTCTAATATCTCCCCCACTTATTAAAGAGGAACTACATCTTTAGGCTAGTAGATATGTTGGCTTTACATGCGGGAGACCCGGCTCAGATTTTTAGGTGTTTTGGGTGTTACATTTAGTTTGAGACAATTATTTAGAGGGGCTACTTCAGGTCTAACGGACATATTGTATTTACATTGGATGGTTAGAAAGTCATATGGGTTCCCAAATGATTCTACCCATGATACTGGTAACTGGTAAATGGTGCATTTATATAGCGCTTTACATTACATTCTAGGGATGCCAACGATTAATCAATTTTCCGATTAATCGTTGGGGTCTCCGAAATCAATACGGCTGGCTGCATGATATATTGAACATGTACCTTCATCAGAGTTGAGAATATAAGTATAAATCAAGTTGAGCAAAGCCAATCTTCTCTGCCCCTCTCTCTAACAGACACAGTTAACGATCGCTTGTTAAGTGCCTGCCAGACAGACAATCAGATGAAATGAAGGCAGTTGTAGAGTAGAGTGTAGAGTGAACTGAACGTTTTCTGTTTATATCAAGTACTTCATACCAGCCCCTTATGAAACTACTTCTCCCCAAATCCAAATGGATTTCATTTTCCATCCTAAATGGCAATAACTAGCATACTGAGAAGATCTCCACAAAGGTTTACTCATCAAAACTGATTAAAAAACTGTAACCATCAAAACATGCACTCAACATATAATGGTTATGTGACCATGGCTTGTGCATAATATAAAATCTTAAAAGTTTTATCTGATATTGATTTTTTTTTTTGGGGGGGGAGGTTCAATTAATCGATAATTAATCGTCAGAGCTGTCGAATATTCGATCTGGCTGATGGTCACTTTCTGGCATCCCTATTACATTCACACACATTCATACACCGATTGCGACATAAACCATGCAAGGCACCAACCAGCACATCAGGAGCAATTAGGGGTTCAGAGTCTTGCTCAAGGACACTTCGACACTAACTCTGGGGGAGCCCGGGTTTGAACTGGCAACCTTGCGGTTATCATCCAGCCACTCTACCCCTGAGCCACCGCTGCCCCATGGTAATCGCAGAGCTATCCCTAGAAATCCTTCAATTCTACAGTAGGTAGATATTATGCAAGCTGGTTTCTCAAACATAATGACAAAATAGAAGCTTTTATTGATCCCCCAGTTGATGATTGCATGTTTAGGCCATTATTTTGTGAGAAAGCAGAAGTAAAAAACTTAAAACATTATGTATATTATTTTATTTGTAGTAATTACTTTCTCATCTCAAGTCCAACACGGTTACTACCAGTAAGACGCCTTACAGGTTACTATTAATAATAATGCATTTTGCTGTATAACAGCTCTCCAGAGCTAAACTGCCATTTACTGTCGCAAGCCACTAAGGGGTCGATTTAGGACTTCTATTTTACTTACTTCTATATTACTAATCTAATTACAGTATTATGATCTGGGGGCGTGTAGTATGTCATATTGCAATTTTGGGCATGTTAAGAAGCACTTTTGACACCCCGCTGAGTGCGCAAAACGGCCTTGAATTAGTCATGGGTGTGTTTAAGGCGTGTTTGAGACGTACCCAATCAACATGTCCGTACTATTCTCTTTACCAGTCAGCTGATGTCACATACGGAATGCGCACTTTGGGGATCGTGGTATGACATTTCTTCAGGCTGGCACCATAGAAGACATGACATGCCTTTGTCACATTTGGGTTAATTATTCCTATTGCACTGCATGCTGTCACCTTTATGCCTCAAAAGAACAGACCCACCTTTCAGATCGGAATGGAATTGCGAGTAGATAGCAGCATATTGGCAAATTGGAAATCCATGCGTAATTAATTAATTCGATAACGATAGAACCATGTACCATACAGCGAATGAAAGCAAGATTCCTAAGGAATATGGAGATTTTTACATTTAATAAAACGGTTGAGAAATGAGAGAACCATGAGTGTTTATAGGCTAATATCAACGTTTTTTTATGAAAGACCAAACGGGCTGTGAACTTGAAGAGCTCAATCACCATCCCGACACGGAAGAAATATAGCCTAGTGCATGCATGTATATGCACTGTTGCACTTGCACACAGTAGCCTACACACGCTCTTTATTTGTTTCTATTGAAAAACACCAGTAAAATAACGTTTATTATATTTTATTTCATTCAAGTCACGACGAAGGAATGAGTTGAATGCGTGCTGCGTAATGCTGTGGCCCCGATGGTATGGTCTTCGCTGAGTTCGCTCGTAGCATTTTATTGAAGAAGACTTGAATCGGGTGTGATACAGCATATGAAAGCACATTTCCCACGGATTATGGAGATGTTTTTATTTATTTTTAAGGTTGAGAAATGAAAGAATTATGGCCGTTTCTAATCTCAACATTTTTTTTTTAAAGACGCAAAACTGCCATGTCTCATAGAAACAAGTAAATAGGTCTATAAAAATAAGCGCATATAACAGGGGTCTGTAACCTATTTTAAATGAAGTGCCATGTTTTTATTTTCTAAATAGTGAGTCTGCCATATCCAGATTAATTTGAATGACACCACATTAAAATAAAAAAACATTTTGATTGTCCACAAATATAAAGTTCTTCCTTCTTTTTAAATATGTTCTTGCACATTGTTATAATGATCATTATATATCCCCCTGCAGTCAGAGTTCATAGTTTTAATGAATGAATGTGATGCATTGTGAGCTGGTATAGATCTGCTATTTTCAAAAGTAATCTTTTTATTTAATTTTTGGATTAGCTGTCCTTAGTTGGGCAAATGCATTCATCTGGGGATCCTTGACATGGGAATGTGCTGTGTGAGGATCACTGGTTTAAACAACATTAGGAGAAAAGCCCAAATAACCACTTTAGAAACAAGAAAAGCAACCACAAAATGGTACAACTACCAATATTTACAAGCAACTTTACAGAAAAAGAAGCCGCTTATAATAAACAGACATGGCAACACTCTACCAGCATCCCAGAGCCGCTCAAGTGTAAAATCAAACAGTGCTTGTTGCGTTTATGAGGTGGTCAGACCCACGTCTAATCGTTATGCGCTGAGTGTCTTTAGGTCAAGGGGCTTAATAGCAAATTGCGCAAAGCGAAAATAATTAACATATGGACACTCCCACAATGCTAAAATATTCAGGAACGCGGTAAGCCATAATGTGTGTGCGTTCAACACGGGCCAGTGCGTTCAACACGGGCCGATATGCCTTTCATAATACGAATGTGCGCAGAGCGAGGCCAATTTATGTATTTCCATTGGTAAAACGCACCTTCAAAATCTACCCCTAAATCTCTTAACTCTTCCTGAGGCAATACAACATATATAAGCCTGTGTGTATTTGGGTCTGGGACTGATGTTCCTAAATAAAAGACAAATGCCTCATTGGTTCTCAAAACCTTTTCAAGGTTCACCTTCAAGCACCCCCAGTTTGGAATGCAGCAGGCCACAGATGCCCATAACGTACTGGTCGGATCGCTAAGCTTCCATTTGGTTCCATTTGTACTTTGTTACTGTTGCAGATCAGTAAGGGTCAGTTTGGTTCCCTTTACTAATCATTTAGCTGGGGACCCCCTGGAAACCCACCAACACCCCACTTTGAGAAACATTGCTCTAAAGATAAATGTATGAAGTCAAATCAAAGCACACTTGTTCTAGAAAGATGAGGTGGTACTACAGAAAAGGGAGAAGGAGAACTGAGAAGATTACTCAACTGAATACAGATGAAGGGGCTCCCTGCCAAGCCAAGGGTTATTTAAGTGTGAAGTTGGAAGTGTGTTTCAGCCTGTCTTGTGGCCCGTGGTCTCGAGACACACTTTACTGGGAGGGTAAGTAGTAAGTTTCGGTTAACAAGTCTGAGCGAGAGTGAGGGACAGGGAGCCGTGTGAACGAAAAAGAGCACCACGTGTAGCAAGCATGTTTAGACTCAACTGAAAGTGTGTGTGTGTGTGTGTGTGTGTGTGTGTGTGTGTGTGTGTGTGTGTGTGTGTGTGTGTGTGTGTGTGTGTGTGTGTGTGTGTGTGTGACTGTACGCATGAATGGTAATCTCTCCCGTAATCTGTATGTGTGTACATGATGTATGTGAGCTTTACTATTATTCTTTTGAAAAATCTACGGCTGACAATATTTGGATGGAAACCTGTTGGCCAGGTCAGATAAAATATAATATTTGAGGTCAGTAGGGAGGATGGCTGGTTAATGGCACACTAAAAGATTTTCCTTCAGGCCAGTGACAAATAGTTTCTAATAGTCACTGTTGTTATTACAGTATGTTGTTCACCATTTCGGAAAGGGAAAGGGCCTTTCCCTTATTATGTTTTGACTGTCTTAATATTATAGAGCACTGGTTCTCCACATGGGGGGGTCCAGAGGACCAAATGGACCTTATGGGTCTATAACTAATGAGTGTACAAAGGACTAATGAGTGGACGAGTCCATTTGGTGTCAGGCTACAGCCTGTGTCAGTCTGCGGGGTGTAGCCGCCAGGACATGAGGAAGCTGCGTGAGGAGACAGAGTTTGTGCGACAGACGGTTCAACTGTTGGAATTTGTGGTGGTGGCCCCTGTGGGCAGAAGAGGAAGCTTTGGAGGTGCACTCTATGGAGTCCCCTATATTGCAATTCCAATATAGGGGAGAATCGGACATTGCGTTCATCATGGTGCTTCTTGGAACTGTAATAAGCCTTGTCCAGAATTGTATGAATGTAATTACAGGCAGTGTATGAAAAGGGAGCACAAGGTTGGACTCACTGTTTCTGAGCCCCAGTTTATACAAATCCCTTGACTCCTTCAAAACCGCTCTCAAAGGGCACCTACGGACAGCTGCAATTCGAAACTGCCCCCAGTAAAATCTGAATTCCCCACCCACCCCTATATGTTTTTTTCCCTTTTTACCTCCTATGATGATTTCCTGTTTTTGGCTATATAGAAGTGTATATTTGTACGTCTCTAAATGTTATGGTGAATGGAAAATGGTGGACCCTATATTGCAAACAAATGTAATGCTTTATGGTGTCGTCCACAGTTAACAGTTTTGTATTGAGTTGTGCTTGAAATGTACTGTAATTCTCCAATCTGTTAATAAATACTTCAATCAATCAAACAAACATTCACAAGCCAGTCCAGAGCATGCATACCATACCACAGCAGACTGCCACACACATTCGGCTGAGAGATGGGTACAACACTGCCTCCGTGTGGCAGACAGACCACACTACACCTACCAGAGATAAAGTAAACTGTACCATCCATGGCTTGCCAATGGAGCCCTGACCTATGAGAGTGGCAATTAGTTATGTTTGGCCGGTAAGTTGCTGAGTGAGAGAAGATAACGTGACAGAGAGAAACACTGTGAAGAATGTGCAAGAACAGTGAAGATGACAGATATAGGCTACGTAATAGCGGTTCGGACAGATATTCCGCACACCTACGTCACACTGTTGATCAACTGTATATGCCCATTTATGCCCATAATATAGAGATCCCTGTGTCTGTCAGCATCTGTCTGTGTCCCTTTTATGCCCATATATGGAGTTCTGTGTCAGGCATGCCCAAATATGGAGACTAGACCAGTCTATGACTCATATTGATGATAACATCAGCATACTCCCATAGTTGGGGATTTGCAGATTTATCAATATTTTGAGAGCTGATCCGATGAGCCAACCGACTTCTTACTATAATAGGCATATCAGTTGGATCGGCGGTTCTGGACTACCAGATCTCCATATATGCCTATATGGGCGTAGCAGATTATTTTGTGTGCGTCCCTGACCTGAGTAAAAACATTTTCTTTTTTTAACGAAAACAGTCCTCTGCAGTGATTGGAGCACAGCTGCACTCAAATCACACTCAAATCAGCAGCCCCAAGCTATACTCGATTCACCTCAGGCAACAAGACCCCTGCAACCCATAAGCTGAAAACTATAGCCTAGTTGACTGGCATGCCGGAAGCTCTACTTACTTCTATGTTTCTCTACACCTTCTCCCTGTCTTCCTTCCCTCTGTCCATGTCCATCCACGCTTCAGGCGGCAGGCCCAGCTCTCTTTCCCTCTTGTCTGTTTCCCTCTGTGACCTTGATGGGAAAGGTCAGTCGAGACATCAGATAGACTGAGACACAGATAGACGAGTGGTGACAAGACAACTCAAATGGCGATTTACTTCCAACTGTGAATTGTGTGTGATTAGTTAAACAAGATGAGCTGAAAAGTCAAGACTGTTTAATCTTTCAGTTCGTTATAAATTAGGCCTAGATACATTTTGTTTGCTTTGGTCTCCCCACATTCCTTCTGAAGGTGTGTTGACGATATTGTGCATGTATGCAAAACGCCCATGCATAAGCATGGTTTCTTCGACTATGCATGCACCTCTTGGTACCACAGTACCTCAAAGGCCCTTAAAACAAGGCTCCAGACTTCCCAAAACAAACTTCCCAGGCTCCTACTTGGCCTCACCCCCGAACCCACCTCACCCCTGCCCACTTTGACAGACTGGAATGGCTTAGGGTCGACAACAGAGTACAGTACGGGTGCAGTACTTAGTTTAGACAGTTTTTGGTTTAGACTAGTCATTGGTTAGACCAGTCATCAGTCCTACAACTACAACCTATCTCAAACCCTCACCCTTGCAATGGGTCTGGTCGAATACCGGATGACTCGCCCCGGTGCTTGCCCGTTTTTCCTCCCGGAATTGTCACCAGTGAGGGGGATAACTTTGTAATATGCTATTGGCTGTTTGTATTCTTTTTGGAAAAATATAAAAAGATACTCCTGTAGAAAGGCTATATTATTTTACTTATATTGACCCTATAAACAATTTAGTAGTATATTATGTAAGGTTTTGCACACTCAAATGGTACCTCGTCAGATAATCCCCACATAGCCTACAACAACTTCTGTGAACAGACTTCACTGTAGTAGCTTTTCATAAATTATATTTGTACTTAGGCTGTCTGCTGTCATGAAAGTTTATAGTTAGAGAAATTCAAAGTCCAGCCGTCTGCTGACCAGCCTCTCCCACCCCTCACTGGGTAACATTCTGGGAGGAAAACAGAAACGGGGCGAGCCACACACCGATTCGGCACAATCAAGGGACTACATTATTTTCGCACCTATGCCACCAAAATGTGGAACGCCCTACCAACAGTCATTAAGACATGCGAATCCCTTGACTCCTTCAAATCTGCTCTCAAAGGGCACCTACGGACAGCTGCAATTCGAAACTGGCCCCCGTAAAATCTGAATCCCCCCACCCCTTTTCCCCCTCACTGTATAGCCTATGTTTCTTTTCCCTTTTTACCTCCTTTATGATGAATTAAATAAATCAATCAACCAATATGTTTAACCAAGCTGGGAAACTTTCTAAAGTTTCTGTACAGAAAACATTTGGCTACTGTTTTTCTGAATGGCTGTCATTCTGATCAATGCTACAAACAATTTAAACTCCATTCACAGCACAACAGGAGAAATAGGCCATTTGCACACTGACACTTTCATTAGCATTAGCATAGCCTATAATTATAATCGCAGCCTCAGGCCTGTTACATCATTTTAAATATATATATATATATATAGGCCTATATATATAGCCTATTTTTTTTTTTTTAAATAGCGTAGAAAGATCATTGTTCCCTTACGTTTTTCGTGTAGGAACTGCTGCAACAACTAAAGTAATGTAGCTCAACCAATGGTAACAACTCGTCACCTACACCCCCACAATGCAGCGGGAGTCAGTCAGTAACGTTTGTTTGTTTACGTTTTCAGGTAAGCCGGTGTTTAATAGAAGGTATGCGCATGCATAAAGTGAATGGGAAATCGAATGGCAAAGTGAGTTTAATGTCGTTTAACGTTGTTTAATGCAATCAGATATGACTTTTCTGTTTGTATGTATGGGCTATCAAGGCCAGAAAAGTACTTTTTGCCACTCAGTAGGCGTTCCCGCATAACTTCCGGGTATGATGAAGATGTCACGTACCCTCTGTGTTCGTTGCTAGGCAACGCGTTCAATGCAACGCGATACGCGAAGCGATGTCAACACAATATTCGTGTCCCGTTAACAGGCGTTAGTTTTGTTTGTGTACGTTGCTATGGTTTTACACGTGTCTCTCGGCTTCCCCTGTGACGTCACGTGACGTGTCCACAATATTCGCGTCCGTTAACAGGCGTTTGTTTTGTTTGTGTACGTTGCTATGGTTTTACACGTGTCTCTCGGCTTGCCCTGTGACGTCAGGTGACGTGTCAGTGAATTTTGCAATGACCCTGCCTGCATGTGTCCCTTACATCTCATTGTGACATCTGAATCTGGGAGCAGAACAGCAAAAGACCAGAGCAGCAGCAGAACCACAGAACAACATAGCAAACTGAGCAACATCAGAGAACATTGAAGAAGAGGAGAACAATGCCCATCATCAAAGAAATTTGCCTGAAGCGGTGTTGGGAAATGGTAGGTCTTTCCCCTGTTAGCCAGCCTCCAGGAATAAAGCGACATAGTGACAAGATGGACAAGAGGGAGGCAGGGAGTGTGAGTTCAAGAGTTAGTGACTCAGAGGATGAAGTCAGACATCGACGGGAAAAACGCAGTTACGAACTAGATGACGATGATTTGGACCTCATTGAGGAGAACACGGGTGTTAAAATGAAAAGGAGGAAAAATAAATACAAACGCGTGAAAACAATGGACGATGATGAAGAGGACAATGATTTGAAGAAGTTGATCGCTGATGAGATCTTTGCTGGTGACAGGGATGGCGAGGTGGAGCTTGAAGAGGGAGAGATCGTTGATATGCCTGATCAGGAAGGCTTCAATGACGAAGAGGGAGATGATGAGGAGGAGGAGGAGGAGGAGGAGGAGGAGGAGGAGGAGGAGTCAGACATGGATGACTTCATCGTGGACAATGACGGCCAACCTGTCACAAGGGGGGTCACTGATCCAGCCCTGCAGGAGGCCCAGGAGATATTTGGTGGAGGCTTCGACTTTACTGACACCTATGACCAGGAGGACGAAGAGGAGGAAGATGAGGAAGGCTGGGATCGGCCCACGAAGCAGACCAAGAGGCGGCAGGGCAGACAGAGCGTGTTCGAGTTCTATGAGCCCAGCGAGCTGGAGAGAAACTACATAACCCACCAGGACAAAGAGATCCGTTGCACCGACATGCCTGAGAGGTTCCAGCTACGGACAGTCCCTGTGAAATTTGCTGAGGATAACGAGCTGGAGGAGGAGGCAAAATGGATCTTTAGACACGGCTTCTCCACCCCAGCTATTTCCATGCAGGAGAGCACGGATTACCTATACAGAGGAAGGACCACAAACTTCAGATGGAAGAAAAAAGACCTGGCAACAATTGCAAAGATTAAGGAGGCCCTTGGCTTGATGAGGAACCAGCACTTTGAGGTTCCATTCATAGCGTTCTACAGGAAGGAGTATGTGGAACCAGAACTAAACATCAATGACCTGTGGAAGGTGTGGCAGTGGGATGAGAAGTGGACTCAGCTGAGGAACCGCAAGCTGAACCTGATGAGGCTCTTCCAGAGGATGCAGTCCTACCAGTGTGAGCAGATCACTGCTAACCCTGACAAATCCCTGACCGATGGCATCCGTCCCCTGGATACCGCCGACATGGAGAGACTGAACGACGTCCAGACCGTCAACGAACTGAGGGATGTGTACAAGCACTTCCTGCTGTACTACAGCCGAGACATCCCCAAGATGCAGAACTCTGTGAAAGTAGGCAAGAATTGCCACAAGGATCTGAAGCAGGCCTCACACAGGGACATGTACAGCATCTGCCAGAGTGTGGGACTTCATAGTTTGGCCAACAAATTTGGCTTAACACCAGAGCAGTTTGGAGAAAACTTGCGAGACCACTACCAGCGCCACGAGTTGGAGCAATTCTCAGATGAACCAATGGAGTTGGCCAAAGATTACGTGTGTAGACAGTTCCCAACTCCAGAGGCAGTGCTTGAAGGGACCAGGTACATGGTGGCAGTGCAGATCGCCAGAGAGCCCTTAATTCAACATGTTCTCAGGCAGACTTTCCAGGAGAGGGCAAATATCAATATCAAGCCGACCAAGAAAGGCAAAAAGGAGATAGACGAGGCTCACCTTTCCTACTCTTTTAAGTACCTTAAGAACAAGCCTGTGAAACAGCTGAACGGGGATGAATTCCTTAAGATGTGCTTGGCTGAAGAGGAGGGGCTGCTCACCATAGATATCGGTATTGATATGATTGGTGTCAAAGGGCATCCTCCTCAGACATATTCTGATGAGATCAAACAATTCTACTACAGGGAGGGATTCAGTCACCAGGTGCAAGAATGGAACAGGCAGTGGGCCTTGACTATAGACAGAGCCCTCACCCAGTTCCTCTACCCTCAGTTGTCAAAGGAACTCAAGAACAAGCTTGTTGCAGAGGCCAAGGAAAACATTATCAGGTCCTGCTGTAGGCGGTTGTACAACTGGCTGAAGGTGGCTCCCTACAGGTCAGATCAGCAGGTGGTGAAAAACCTGATGAAGACCCAAGGCAAAGGCTTCCGAGTCCTGGGAGTCGCCTATGCCCCTAGCTGGGACACACCAGTGTTCTGTGCTCTCATCAATGGTGAGGGAGAGGTGATTGATTTCCTGCGTCTGCCCTACTTAAAGAAGAGGACAAACTCCTTTAGAGAAGATGAGAGGGTGAAAAAGGCTAATGATATTCAAAACCTGAAGACTTTTCTGAAGAGCAATAAACCTCATGTGGTTGCAGTTGCTGGAGAGAATAGAGATGCCTACATGTTAATGGAGGACATCAAGAAGACCATCAGTGAGCTTCAACAAGAATCGTATCTGTCCCCTGTGCAAGTGGAGCTGGTCGACAATGAACTGGCTACACTGTACATGAACAGCAAAAAGTCTGAGTCTGATTTCAGAGACTTCCCACCATTGCTGCGACAGGCTGTGTCCATAGCTAGGAAGATGCAAGATCCTCTGTCAGAGTATGCTCATGTCTGCAGCAGTGATGAGGACATCCTCTGCCTCAAATTTCACCCACTACAGGAGAACGTAGGGAAAGAGGAACTGCTCAATGCTCTGCACTGTGAATTCATTAACCGTGTCAACGAGGTGGGAGTAGACATGAACAGGGCCATCACCCATCCTTACACCCAGAGCCTTGTCCAGTATGTGTGTGGCCTTGGACCCAGGAAAGGCTCTCACCTCCTCAAGATTCTGAAGCAGAAAAACACTCGTTTGGATAACAGAACCCAGCTAGAAACCCTGTGTCACATGGGGCCCACGGTCTACATCAACTGTGCCGGTTTCATCAAGATTGATACTGTGTCCCTTGGCGACAGCACAGACTCATACATCGAGGTTCTGGATAGTTCCCGGATCCACCCAGAGTCGTACGAATTTGCTCGGAAGATGGCTGCAGACGCCATGGATGATGGGTCGGCAGAGGATGCCGACATGGTTGGAGCAGTGGAGGAAATCCTGAAGAATTCAGGGAATCTCAAAGATTTAGATCTGGACGCCTATGCAGAAGAGCTGGAGAGACAGGGTTATGGCAAGAAGGGAATCACTCTTTATGACATCCGTGCTGAGCTGAGCTGCAGGTACAACGACTTGAGAGTTCCCTGCAAAGTCCCCAACACTGAGCAGATATTTTACCTGCTCACAAAGGAGACACCAGAGACCGTCTATATAGGAAAGCTGATCACCAGTGTGGTAAAAGACATTGTCCACCATTTGCCACGAGAGAGATATGGCCAGGCCGATCGTAATGAGGTCACAGGCCTGTGGCAGTGCCCCTTATGCCTGCAGGACTTCCCTGAAGTCAACCAGGTGTGGAACCACTTTGACAACAGGTCCTGTCCAGGCAAGGCTATTGGTGTTCGGACTAGGTTGGACAATGGCATGGAGGGATTCATTTACACCAATTTCCTCAGCGACAAGGTGATCAAACACCCTGAGGAGAGGATCAAGAAGGGGATGATGGTCTACTCTCGCATCATGAACATCAACAGGGAGAAGTTCAGCGTTGAACTGACGTGCCGCACCTCCGACTTGATAGACAAGAGGAACCAGTGGAAGCTCCCCAAGGACAGCTACTATGACTTCGACATGGACAGAGAGGACCAGAAGGACGAGGAACAACTCAATAAGAAAGAACAGCAAACGCCCCATTTAAAGCGTATGATCTTTCATCCCAACTTCCACAATATTGGTTTCAAGCAGGCAGAGGAGCTGATGGAGTCAATGGACCAGGGAGACTTGGTCATCAGGCCCAGCAGCAAAGGAAGGAATTACCTTACTGTGACCTGGAAGGTGGCGGAAGGTATTCACCAGCATGTGTGTGTCAGAGAGGAGGACAAGGACAACACCTTAAGCTTGGGACGCAAGCTCTGGATCAATACAGAGGAGTTTGGCGATCTGGATGAGATTGCAGTTCGCTACATTGAGCCAATGGCGGGGTTTGCTCGGGATCTAATGTGGCACGAACACTTCCAGGAATGCAATGGAGGAGACAGGAAGAAAATGGAGGAGCTGTTGATAAATAAGAAGAGGGAGAAGCCCAGGTTTATTCCATATCTTATTTCGGCTTGTAAAGATCTGCCAGGTAAGTTCATGCTGGGCTACCAGCCTCGTTCGAAACCATTGGTAGACTACGTGAGCATCACCCCAAGAGGTTTGCGGTATCGCTCTCACATGTTCCCTACAGTTAAGGAACTGTTCAATTGGTTCAAGAACCACTATCACCGAGAGCCCTTACCAGGCATCACCCCAAACAGCAGCAGCAGAACAAGGCCACCACCAACACCTTGTCCAGGAAACAGGCGCCGTTAACACCACAACAGCTGCTAAAGTCCAGTCCAGCGTAAGCAACTCAGCTGTTGATCCCTCTGCCTTCATAATTCATACTGTTGAGAAAACGAAAAATGTAAATTTCACGAATGATTCAGTATCAGGGGCTAAAGGGGAGGGAGCAGACTATAGGATTCCCTTGTGGCCATCTGCTTCCTTCCTCTTCCATTTAATACCTCCTATGAAAGAAGAAGGAGACATATTTAAAAAAATAACCTCATACTTTAGGATCGGTTACGCACCGCGGCGGTCTACAGTATGTTCTTTTGAAATGTCTCCTTCCTCAGCATCGGTTATTCATATTATATTACGTGTGTATTGTTAATATTGTATATAGTAAACATAACTGTAAATATGTCACTCTGCAAGTTTTTGTCAACAATAACAACTTCAGTTATCATTTGAATTGTTATATCTGGTTTTATACTGCTTGTTGACCTTTGATAATTTTAATAAAAGCGTTAATATGGAATTCTAAGGCTTGTTTATTTTTCACATGGATAAACATTGTTGAAATGTTCTTACTTTTTGTGTAAAACTACGATCAGCCAGGCACAGAATAGGACATTTTAAAGGGGCATTGTCTGTCAGATTATGTGCACCTAGCTGTGCACCTTTTATGGCCATATATGGAGATTTCTGTATCTGTCAGTCCATGTTCGCTTTATGCCCATATATGAGCATATTGTTTGAATCGCTAGTTCTGGACAACTGGATCTCCATATATCAGAGGTTTTCAACTGATGGTACGTGGAGCACTGGTGGACCATGAAGGTATTGAATGTGGACCCTGACAATGCATATTAGTAATGCAGCAAATTGAATTTGAATTTGTTTTTATCGACCACTACTTTGAGGAACAGTGCACTAAATGACCTGGTCATGTATTGACACGTCAATGTTTGTCATTGTCATTCACTGGGAAGTCGGATTAAGAACTTCCACAGAAAATTTGAATTTCAGAAAGTGTACTGGATTGACTGGTTGAGCCACAATTATTTGCTCATACATTGCAATTAATCAGTTAAAGAGTTTAATATAGAGGTCGATCTGCACTACCAGGTTGTGGAACAGATTAGTTAACATGAATGATAATAGACTTGACTAACAAAGAAAGTATTTAATTGGGACAAACAACAGAATGGACCATGCGTAGAGGACATGCGTAATATGCTCTGAATTGAGGATGTTTTTCTTGGATTGGATCAGGTTAATATTGTGGGGGGCTAAGGGAGATACTTTTTGATAAGGTCAAACATACTTGGGAAAAAGAGATCTGGAGCAAACCAAAATTACGTACATATAGGGAAATCAAACATGACTATTATACTGAAAACTATGTTTTATTTAATCTGCCAAAGAAATAAAGAATTAAAGATCACTTTGTGCCCAGATTAGAGGAGGTATACTGCCACTTAATTTGAAACAGGTTGTTAATTTAAAACAGGTTGGGCTAGATGAAGATTGAATCTGTCCTTTTTATTGGAGGGTCAGAGAAGAATTGTTTAATAATTAACTAACGGTATGTTAATAATATGATGGATATTAATGATGCACAACTCATTAACCGTTTATTAGAAAAATACTTATTTAAATTGACAAAGCCTGCAGTTTCTATTAGCTTGGATTCTCCATCGATGATGTCACTGGAGAACGGGTTTCTGAAGTGCCTACACTGACCTAGTAGGAAAAAAGAATTGTGGCATTTTATCATTATCGTGAGGACCAATTATATGAAGATAGGTTGAATAGTGGTGAAGTGGTCCTTTAAAGCCTCACTATGTATCATAGTCCAGCTGTGAAGGTCGGTGTAAACACAAACATTGAAGACAAAAGTGTGTAAATACAAACATTGAAGACAAAAGTGAGAACGCAAATTGTGATTGGTCAGAATGAGATGATGTATTATGAGTGACGTATGATAAGAGCGCCCCTCACTTCACACGGGTGTGACTTATTTGTGAATAAAACAATGTAATATTGTCCAATCTGTATGGTAGAGCATGTTAATACAATATCACTTATACACAATCGGGGTGGTTGTATTCCGTCTCAGTGAGAAGTGGCACTTTTCATATGAAATAGATCACAATCTGTTAAAGTGGTCATACTGGGCCGCTGGCTGGCCAAGTGGTCCTGAAGCATTGCCACATAGACTCTGGCCTGACAGCGTGCTACGTGTTCGAGTCCCATGCATGTCTCTCCCCCTCTCTTTCCTGTCCATCTTCACTAACATCAATAAAAAGGCACAAAAGTGGTCACATACTGTCCATGAAAGTTACACATGCATGAGCTTCACACATATTCAAGTCTATTTATTGAGCTTTACTTTGTACAAGTGTGACATCACTTTTTTCTTTTGTTGCCCAAATCATTGACAAGTAGGCTACATTTCTTTTTTCTTTTTTCTTTTTTACAGTAAGCACATCTGTTGTGATGCAGATTTACATACAAGTAAAAGAGGAGTATAATATGGACCTTCTACCATTATAGTCACTACGGTATGACATACATTTTACTTCTCAACAGGAACAGACAGGAAAATAGTGCAGCCCAAGGCAGAGACCGGGTGGTCCTTCTGAATTTGTTAAAATAGAAGTCAATCTACAAGCTCACATGTTGAGAGCTTGTAGATCTGCTCTCGTTTGGGAACCACTGCTCTAGAGTCTAGACGTAGTAAACTGGACCTGAGTTGGCTCTGTACTTGGACAGCAGCCGCCCCCCTCTACACCACATCTTTGCCAAAAACGTTAAGAGCTTGTAGATCAGTTATTCTTGGCTCATGTTACA
Organism: Protomyctophum parallelum; assembly: GCF_964188405.1. Classification (NCBI taxonomy): domain Eukaryota; kingdom Metazoa; phylum Chordata; class Actinopteri; order Myctophiformes; family Myctophidae; genus Protomyctophum; species Protomyctophum parallelum. The sequence continues at coordinate 27,387,599 of NC_139713.1, forward strand.
GAATATAGATGCGAGGGTTAAAGTGGTTAAGCTTTAACCCCATGAACACTAGAAGCAAAACAGATATGGTGTAGAGGGGGAAAAAAACAGAGGGACCAAGTATAGACCCTGGTCAAATAAACATAGGGTTTAAATAGTTAAGATCAATTCATAAATCCTACCCATCGCATGACAGTGTTGCTTACTGAAAATAACTGATGTTCAATGTCAAAGATCAGTTCTTGTCAGAAAGAGACATCTTCGTGTGACGGAGTAGAAGATTAGGTCTGCCTCTTTTATCTACTGCATCGATGACAAGAGTCCATAGAAACCCAAAACAGGGTTGAGACGAGAGGTAGAGGCAACGACTTGTGCCTAATTCATGCTTCGTAGATGGGCTATTTTGAAGCTTGTAGACTGCTAGTTCTTAAGTTAAAGGGACTTGGGTTCTGCAGGGCAGCAGTTCGCACAGATCAGTGGTTCTCGGGCCCAGAGACCCTCAGGGTTCCTTTGGGGGGTCCAATTGGACCCGTACAGGTCTAATTCTCGAGTTATGGGGGTCCTGGAAATTTAAACGCTTGAGAGAACTAGCGCAGATGATTGTGGCTGGTCAGATCATTAGCCCCATTCAAATAGCAGGACCAAGTAAGGGTTTTCTGGGTCCCAAAAAGGTGTCTTTCACTTAATGCTTAGAATGCACATCCGCAATTTTGGAATAAACAGGGCTTGCTTTCGGCAAAACAATTGCTATGTGCTGATATATGATATATACAGTATATTTATATATCAAATATCTCTTGGTGTCTGAGGGGAATGGGGGGAGATCTTAATTAATACTGCAGAGGACAAATTCAGTTTCAGATTCACCCAGCTGGTGGCAGATGTATTACTGGGCGGGCCAGGAGGCGAACCAGTGATTACCAGACAGCCTCTCACTAAGCTACGACTGCTTCCAGTCTGATTACTTGATGTTGTAATGTAAACAAAGTCACAGTGGAACAGTAGTTTCAATGCCTTTCTGTACCTGCTAGGGCAGGGCAATCAACCGAAAATACATTGAAATCAATATTTAGAACCATTTACCAGCTTAATCTTGCTCATGTAGGTTATTTGAATAAACGAGAAGCAGTTTTAAAAAACATAAAAGAGTCGTATATATGTGTATATAAATTATATATATTTTTTAAAATATATTATAAGCAACTAAATCAATTAGTCTGTTTATAGTCGGCAGATTATTAAATATAATCAGAGTTTGAAATAATCGTGATATGGATTTGAAGTCATATTGCCCAGCCCTAGTACCTACTCGCCCACTACACGGAAATGAGGCATTTTCTAAGTGGTTACCAACAATTACAGGCAGCCATGCTGGAAGAAAGAGAACTACACTAACATTCAGTGCAAGGCCTCCATTATACAATTAAAAACAAAACTAGACTGACAAATCTGACAAATTGTCTCAATTGGCAAAAAAAGAGACATACTTTATAAAAAAAAATTGTGGGTGGTAATTTGTGACAAATGGTGGTAAAATGAAGCTAGCAGATTGAATCTAGTCCTGGATTGAAACTCAGCTATTTAGGTAATGACAACATGGCCAACAATCATAAGGTTTTCAAAAAAAAGGGGAAAAAAGTAAAAAGAATCATGACTTGAGTTGTATTTCAATATTAGTTGTATTTCAATTTTGGAAAACAAACAAAACAAAAGTACTTCATTAAAACAATAGGGCAGTGTAAAACTTTCATTTTGTCAGCCATTTAATTTATAGACATGCAAACACTATAAAGTGCCACTTTATCAAAACCAATTTCTCAAGTATTTTGTCCCAGCCATCATAATTTTGTTTCCCTAATTATGGATATAATTATTATTTTGGACAAAACTCCCCATCACTGAAGCCTGATTCATACATAGTTTCGCCCGGACGCCCTACACCAAAAATAGTAAATTTACAAGCTCGCCGCGTACTGCACTGCAAGCAGATTGGCTACTTCCGTGCATGATAATGGCGTGTATAAGTATACATCAGACATTACTCCATTCCTTCCCATGAGGTGCAAAACAAAGCTAAATCAATGACAGTGCAAATGAAACAAAAAAGAAATATAATTTAGACTGCAGCTAAAACAAAGATTTCTGATTGCATTCGATACAGACAGAAGGTTCCATCATACGTGTTGACGATTCCACCAAAACCAATTTAACTTGATCAGAGAAATTAAAAAAAACATAATGCCAGAGAGGCAAGTAATAAATATTGAAACTGTACATCAATACTGGCTGAAGGGAGTAAATGTGGGAATGAAACGAATTAACAAACTCAAGTGGTGGCCATTACAGAAACACATGAATCAATTGGCATTGCGAGTAAAAAAAATGTTTGAGACTTGGAATAGTCTTGTATACAAAACAAAATCATAAAAGATGATTACATTTACAATCATTTTAAACTTTCCACCACAAACACACACTCATACACACAATCTACCATTCACTCCGGCAAACACAGCACATTATGAAATGATAACAATAATCAATGTTGCTGAAAAGGACCAGCTTACTTTCTGTGGAATGCGAAAGTACACAAGGTCTGACTGGAAAAAGATCCAGAAGGGCCGTCCGATCTATAGTCCATGAGCCCCCTTCCAGTTCCGTCCCGAACAGCAGTGTATCCATACAAAATACCTTTATAAACGAGCTGCTCTGACATGCAAACTTCAACTTAACACAGGGAAAAAATATAGTTACCTTTCCTTTGACAAGGTGCCAGAGAAAGCCATCATTGGAGAATTGATAGTTTGACAGCCAAATAATGCGATTGTGATTTTGAAAATGGGAAACAGCATAGTTATATACAGAAACATTCTGCCAGATGTATTTGATATTGTGTTGTATGCATCATTCACAATACTGACATACAGACATTATTGGCCAAGGTCACTTTTCAAGTATATAAAAAAATGTATACTTTGCTAATTAAGGACATACATCTTTACCAGATCCAGTGGACTGTGTTGAAGTTTACTTTCCATTGGACTCTAGAGTTCTGCTAGCTTCAAACCAAACCCAGCAGCTTGAATGCAGCATAGTTTGCCAGAAATACATACAAAACTAAAAGGCATACAGAAGCATTACAGTAAAGAGAGAGAGAGAGCCGTCGGCTGAAAAAAGAACATGCAGTTAAAAAAAGAAAACGAGACAAAGAACTACAATTGTGGCACCCTTTCACTATTAAAGTCTTTTTGTTTTCTTTAACAAGTCCGCCATTCATCTAACTGCACAGGGTCCTCCGGCACCTACATTTGGAGAATGTCTCTGAAATGACATGTTTCCATGCTAACACTGACACTTTGTCACCATGGCGAGCTACTTATGGACAAGCACTCGTGGCTTCCTGCTCGTTTTTGGTCACTGACTTTCATTGAGTCGGTCTTTCCTCCAATTTTCGCCTTCGCAAACCGGCAGGATTCTCGGAGACGAAAGATGGAGGGCTGGGCGATATAGATACAAAAAAACCAAATACCTCAATATCGATATTGTGACGATATCGTTTTCCCCGCATACATTTTCAAAAATAGCCAAACTACAGACTCGCAAGCTTGTAGATCGGCAATTATTTTAGATTTCAGAAATGCCATATCACAACATCCAAAATCCCAGTCGATATCTAGTCTTATATTATGATATCGATATATCGCCCGGCCCTGCATCAGGGCGAAGAAAAGACAGGAGAGCTTGTTGGAAAACACAGGCGGACGCGAGCTTCCTCGGTCCAGAGTCTCACAGTTTGAAGAGTGCGCTGTCTATGAGCAAGGCAGTGATGAGTGCACTGCCTGTGAGGCAGTGAATGAAATGATTTGATGACGGAGCAGCAGAGACGATGACAGATTAACTGCCCAGGATAGCGATGAAAAACAGCCCTGCTGCTCTTTGAGGTCTGCAAGTACAGATCAATGTCTGGTTGTTAAGACAAAGGGGAGTGCGTCGGGGTAATGGAGTGAAATCAACACTAGCCACAGAACGGCAGACGTTGACTGTGGTTGTTAAAGTCGAGCTGAAATTAAAAGCATCCCTGTCCCAGTCATATTGTGCTCCTATAGATGTGCTAAAGAAAAAAATTAAATAAATAAATCATGTTTTCTACTGTAAACAAAATGACAGTCGCTTACATCAGCAATCAACCAACCACAATCACAAGCAATATCTTCCACACAGAGCTAAGATTCATTATGTTATAGACACCAGAGGGTGGTGTTGTACACAGTTACGGCAGTGATCTACCATTTCCAGACATCTCATTTTACGGCCAAAAACGTCTGCGAGAAACAGGTACTGCAGCAACAGTACCTTTGATTCAGCACTGCCTAGTTTGATAGATTTCACTTTGTGGTCCGAGGTGACCTCCAGTCAGGTCATGGTAGCTGCCATGCCCGAGGTGAGTGCCCATAGGTGGGGTAGGAGACACACAGACAGTGGGTGTCCGTCCCAGGAGGTTCCAAAGCTCCATGTGGTTCAACCAACCCGCCACCTGTCGCTGTGATTGACTGAGACGCTGCAGTGTATGTACCACCTCCTATCCCATCCTGTTTCACTTGGAAATACGCCACGATACGAAATACCATTTCAGCTCGACTATAACCCCTGATTTGTACTTGATTGTGCGACGTGTCACGCACCGAAAATATCCACCAATTATTGGTGGAGAAGGGATGCATCACCAAACGACCGTGTTGAGTTTAACACATCATGGGCTTGAAGATGTTGAATTCAAAGAGTCGTTGGCTACCTGCGACGCGTTGCGAGCTTGTAGCCATTTTGGGTGCGTGACCTTGGCACGTGACGAAGAATAAATCACCCGTAAGCTAGTCTCTTGTGCCTGCTACTTTGGCAGTAAGCCAGCATTCATAGGTTCTTTTCCAAATGATGTTTGTCTGGTGAGATAGTGGATGTGAAAGCTCTGAATCCTTTGGCCATTGTGGGCTTTGGATTTGAACAGTCAGTGCCTTGTCTTGGTCGGGAAATGTGCTTTTCTCTATCCTTGTTGCGGGTGTTGTTGACCGAAGTGGGACAGGCCTGGTGCTGATAGGTGTGACTAGGAGGCTCTTACAGTGGCGGTTGGTTTCGGAGATAGGAGTTCTATTTGGTCCAGAGAGATCAGAAGTAAAGAGCAGGCTCGCTGCTGAAGTCAGACAGAGACGAGCTATCAGCTGGTGTGAGCTATATATATGAGAGAGAGAGAGAGAGAGAGAGAGAGAGAGAGAGGAGAGAGAGATTTGAGGGTTCAAGTAAAAATAGGGAGACATTATTTTATTTCAATTAAACTATAGAAATGCAATTAATTAATTATAATTAATTACTATCCAGGCCAAGTAATGCACCCACACAAACACAACACAGGTGAATATCATCATGGGGATCATTGTGCTCAATTATAAGCCCTGTACATGAGACACTGTTCTATTCCAGTGTTAATTTCGGCGGGTAAAAACTACCCTTTTTCACTGACGAAAACGAAATAAAAACTAAGCTATGATGACTAAAACTATGACTAAATATATACTGTCAACATAATAAAAACTACAATGTTAGGGAGGGACTAGTGGAGAAAAGATCCAGCAGAACTAAGACAAGGCATTTTATGCTTGGCTGCGTGAGGGTGTCACGCTCCAAAAACAGCGGAGCTACATGCTCACGGCTTGTAGATCTATTTTTGGTAGAAAATCAGGCATTACGACAGCATCAAAGCCTGGCAAAATATGTTTTAGTCGACTAAATCAACTGTAAATTTAGTCAACTAAAATCTTAGGATATTTAGTCAACTAAAACTAGACTGAAAGTAAAACATTTCAGATGACAAAAATATGGAACATGGATGTTTTTTTATTTGTCGTGTGCGTGCATACGGTACAGCCAGTAGCTACTGTAGGAAGTAAAAAGCTCAAAATTGCACTGGGAATTCCCGAGTGTTCCTTTAAACTCTTGACAGCTGAGCTTGATTAATCCATGAAATATAGATATTTTACCATGACTTCCTCTGACATCTGTGTGTGCTGGGAATTGGCGTCCCCCTGGTAAATTGGGTCATCGAGTTTGTGTTCCTGCCAGGCATTAAAGTCCACCGAATGCTTGGGAACGTAGCTTGACAGGTCTAAAGAACGCAGAAGTAAACACAGAATTATATACTACTGATCATACAAAACATATATCACCATAACAATCAGGTGCAATTGATTAGATACAGTTATTTTCATAATCTACATAATGCACTGAACCTTTCACTACTGAAAACTGACCTATAGGTGTCACCCAAGATTACCAATAAATCAGTTATCCAGGGACTAAGGGTAATTCCATTGGTAAAAAGATGACTCGCCCGTTTCTGTTTTCCTCCCAGAATCTTCCCCAGTGAGGGGTGGGAGAGGCTGGACAGCAGACGGCTGGACTTTGAATTTCTCTAACTATAAACTTTCATGACAGCAGACAGCAGTACAAATATAATTTATGAAAAGCTACTACATTGAAGTCTGTTCACAGAAGTTGTTGTAGGCTATGTGGGGATTATCTGACGAGGTACCATTTGAGTGTGCAAAACCTTACATGTACTAAATAATACTACATTTTTATAGGGCAATATAGTAAAATAATATAGCCTTTCTACAGGAGTATCTTTTTATATTTTTCCAAAAAGAATACAAACAGCCAATAGCATAATACAAAGTTATCCCCCTCACTGGTGACAATTCCGGGAGGAAAAACGGGCAAGCACCGGGGCGAGTCATCCGGTATTCATTCCATTTACTTGCCTCAGACTGACTGGCAAAATACTGTACAAGCTTACAATGTGTTGATGCGTGTGTGAGCGTGTTAGCTATTGGGAAGAAGAAAAGTAATATCAATAGATTTTAATTGTTTGCCTATATAGTGACGTGCCAACATAGGAACACCTCACAACAGGTTGAAAGTGGTTAAAACATCCTTTTTTGGCTTGTTGACAAGTTAATAAAATACTGACTGGGAGCAAGTTACATTTACAGTTTGCGGACTCTATTTATGCTTTACTCCTATCATTTTCATACTATCCTCTCCTCTCTCTGTTTGTTTGTGTGTTTGGCCTGGGGTCAGTCCTTTGTACACGCTACTTTAACCCCTTTCAATTTGCATAGAATTTGTACACTGCATAAACAGTCCATGGTGCGTTATTATGGACACTAGGACACCTAGGACAGTAGGACTGCATGCATGCGCCATCTACAGTGAGCTGCAGGGAGCACATGCCCCCACTCACCTCCACAGCACTGCAGTGGAAAGTGAACAGCTTTGATCAGGCTCCTCTAGGAGTCTAGGAGGTCAAGGGTTCCCAAACCTTTCGGGCCACCACGACCCCCCAAAATGATCATAATATTAACTATAGGGACCCGCCACCCGACAAGTACTTGGACTTGTAGGCACTACATTTAATTTGACTCAGTTCATCAGATACATATTGTGAAAATAGCCGAACTACAATAGCTTGTAAATCGACTATTTTCACAATGTTTGCCTCTTTCTATTGTCATATTGAGAGAATGAATGGCTTGGCAACCACCTGCCTCAGCCTGTGATCACTCATGACCAGCTGCTCTACACCAGTGGTTCTCAAAGTGGAGTCCCAGTGGTCCTCAAGGGAGTTCCAGGGGGTCCCAGCTAAATGATAGTTAGGAACCCTTATGGATCCTTAGGAACCTTGGGACTGTAACTCAAATGGACCCGAACATTGATTTTACAATATAAATTGCAGGGTCCCATAGATACAAATGCCATTAAATGGGGGTTCGTAGCCTAATGCAGGTCAAACTGGGGGTCCTTGAAATTATTGTTTGAGAGTCACTGCTAGAGCCGTAAAAATCTTCTCTTATGGTCCCTGCATGGCATACATTTTCAAATGGGGGTCCGTGGGCTAATAAGTGTCAATTTGGGGGTCCTTGACATGAAAAAGTTTGAGAACCAATGCTTTACACGGCCTTCTCGTGTATGTTTTATTGTGGTTGATGAAGAGGGAGTTCCCAGTCTGTAAGGACCTTTACACTATCTAGATTAGAATGAGCTGCTTTAGTAGTCTGTTTTGATAACATAATATTCTACATTCGGAATCGTAACAACATTCTCAAACGACTTCTAATTTTCAGAAGTAAAACTATATTGCTGTCGATGTGGACAAAAATCATATGACAATATTTTTCTACCAAATTCCTAAATATCAATATTGTGACGATAATCAAAATTGTGTGACCTTGTAGATCGACAATTTCTAAATGTATAAAATAAGGCTTATACGATTAATACGATATCGCGATATCCAAAATCCCAGACGACACCTATCAATATAATATTGATATCCTGGCCAGCCCTACACTAGTGCAGACGTATGTCCTCATCTCACCAGTGTTGTTGGTGGTGTGAGTGGGTGAACTGGTGAAACTGGGCCGGGGGATGTGGATGCGTCCCACCATACTGGGCTGGTCGTCTGCCACTTTCCCCTCTCGCCTGACGCTCTCCTCTTCGTCCTCCTCGTCTCCGCTGTCCCACACGCAGCTCTCCGACGGATACTCATATGTGCTGCTGAGGCTGGGCTCATTGAACGAGATCTTCAGCTGAGAGAGGGAGGGAGGGGGAGAGAGAGAGAGAATTGTTAATATAACCATTAAACCCATTAACCCATTTAGGCCTGACGTCGAAATAAAATTATAATTATAAAAATAATTATAAAAAATGTCTTCTGAAAGAAATTATATTCAAAGATTTGTGCCACATTTTCACGATTAAAAAAAAATAGCAGACCTACAAGCTCGTAGCGCGCCACTCGGTGGCACGCTATGAGCTTGTAGATCTGTTATTTTTCAATAGCTAAAGTATTACATAATGCTTAGTTAAAACACCAACAGGGGTTCCCGCCCAGAATGGGTTAAGGCCGGGAAAGCATCACTTTAGATGTAAACCACTTTAACAATTATTTTATACGCTATGAGCTTGTATATCTGGTCTTTTTGAAAAATCTTGAAAATGTGTGCAAATCTTTAAATGTAGATATTATATTGAACCAAACATGTTCAACTATTCTGGCTTCTGGAGGTCCCTGGAACAAAACAATTTGAGATGGAGGTTGGCAGCCAAATACATCATTTTGGAGGTCATGGAAAGGTTTGGGAACAGCTCGTCAGGTCTTAATGGATCTCAGGTGGATACCATGTGGATCTCGGGATCCACATGGTGGACACGATCTTCTTTACTGTTATTATTGCCACAGCATTGATGTTGACTGTCTTTTCTAAATGTAATGTTATTATGATTCAACAAGATCTAAATGTCATGCATTTAATGTTGATAATGATTATATGAAATTATATATATATATATATATATATTATATTATATATAATTATATATGTACTCGTTACATGCACAGAATATTCCCAGCAAAGCAAAGCAACATTAGCTAGGCAGATTAGCGTCTCAGTTACTATGGAAACGTGCTGATATTTTTGTATCAAAGGCATGGTTATGAGGCACATTTCATTTGAGCACAGCTATTTCAACCAATTAAAATGCTTGGCCGTAACATGCCTTTACAGTAGATAATGTACATATTTGCTCATCGTGATGATGGCCAGATAATTGCTATAATTATATTGACCCTATAAACAATTTAGTATTATTTAGTATCACCATGGCAAACATTAACAGTAATTATTGCTTCCTTATTGCGGTTGAATCATGCTGCAGTGCAGACAGCTTTATCTTATAATGAGCACACTTGTCTGCAGCACGATTTGATAAAGTTTATCGCATTCCTACCATTTCCTCATTCTCTTCTCACAAGTGCCAAATTAGGCCAATGTGCACCTGATAGCATTATTAGACACAGCATTTTGTGGCGTCCATGAAATCCAGCTGCCATACATGCACTTTAAATGCACAGCGCTGCCCCCAGTCAGATTGGGGGGGGGGGGGGGGGGGGGCTTCCTTGTGGGGGCTTCTGGCAATGTGACAGATCATCTGAGAGCTTGTTGTAAGACATGTCCATCTGGCAACACTTCAGTGCTCTATAAACATGGATCCATGGGGTGAGACAAGCTCTATTCACTTCAAGAATAGCGAGGGGTTTATTTGTCACCGAGTCACTATTTGTCTCACTAATACAGGTACAGGTACTACAAGCAGCTAAATGTTGGTGCAACCTGGTCCGCAAGACCAGGTACAGAATACAGAACAATAGACAGCAACGATAGGCACCATTAGATATATGCAGTGCACTATAAATGCACTATTTACCAGTGGTTCTCAATCATTTTCATGTCAAGGACCCCCAAATCAACATTTATTAGATCAGATTTATTAGACCCCCATTAAAACATTATGCCAGTGACCCCGATAAGAGAAGATATCTTCTCTTTTAATTTTAATTTAATTCTGAGAGTGTACAAATGGAACCAATGGACCTGTTAGGGGGGTCCATTTGGGGTCCAAATACTGTAGCATATCTACAAGCTCACAAATCACAATGTGTTGTGAATGCATTGTAATGCATTGCAATGCTTATCGTTCGGCTATTTGTACTATGTTTGTGTGACACTGTAATATGATGAAGAAGGGCATTCATTTATGCAGGAAAAAAAGTTTAAAAATGGAGATACAAGGTTTCTGCCCGATAGCAACGTTATGTATTATTCAGCCAATGAACTAAAATAAACTTTTACTTCTTTTCCATGTGTCAGGACTGCGTGTGAATCTCATACAGTACAGTATGTCAGATGTTTGGCATCTGTGTCAACTTAAAAGGCACCAAAAGATACGAAAGGATTTCAAAGAGCTTCAAATGCTGAAGTCTGTCTGTGAAAATATTGTTTATTTTCACTGATGACATTTGAAACAAGTGAATAATTTGAGTACATGAAATGGCTATTGCATAACAAAATGTAGGGCATTCTTATTTATTAATCAGTGGTTCTGAAACTTCAGAAGCCAAAACCAGTTTATAGTCATGGAATATTATCAGAATAATGTCAAATCTGGTACGGTAATACAAGAATTTTCTTCACCAATGTGTTTGTAAAGGTGTCTACTAACATATCCCACATTATTCAACCACACACACTATTCAACCACCCTAGGGGAATTTTTGACAGCTGCTAAAAGTTCCAGCACCATCAACAACCAATATAAGGAGAAATGTTCTACATTTCATTATGCTTTAAGTAGCATGTGACGTGGGGGGTTTTCATGATTCTGAATCCATTCCCAGCATTATATTACGGTTTATTTTACTGGCCCGTTTGACTGTCAAGGGTTTCATTCTTCAAATACAAAGTTAATACACCATTGCACATAAAAACGACTCCAGGTTGAATGAAGTACTGTCACCTCATAGACACATGAAAAACTGGAAAAATACAAAAGAATTACAAATTTGGAATATTTTTCAAACCTTTTAACAATACAAATCTTGTCCCTGGCTGGCACAAACATTTTTTAGATGGGGAGGTCCTTGGCCAAATACCATAGACTGTAAAAAATATGGACAAAGCGTTCCCCGGGTCTAACATGGACGTAAAATGAAGCCTGTAATTCCTTGCACTGTAAGTCGCCATATTTCTAGATCCGTTTGGGCCCAGCTGGCCATTGGCTGGCTCCGTTTGAGCCCAGTTGGCCATTGGCTGGCCCAGACAACGAGGCGTGACTTTCCCCCTTACTCTTCGTTGGTTTTTATTTTGACTGAACGGGGGGTGGCTCCCGTTCATAGACTGTAACGGTAGCCACGCCCCTCAGAACATACGCGACTTTATGGTCATTTTTTTAATAAATGGGACCATAATTTTCCAAAAAGAATATTATGACATGAGAAATGAGACTTTAAACTAGTGACTGGAAGCAGAAAGTATTCATGACCATGTTTATTAAGGTAATACAGTCTAGGTGAAGTTGGGCCCAAATACATGGGCCTCTATGGAGCTATGGGTTTTTTTGGGCCCAATGACAGTGCCACAACAGGCCATTATATAAACTTTCAGGAAGTCCCGATTAGCACCCTTAGTGGCTTCACGAAATATCTGTCTGACTGCCCCCCTGCCAAATACATATCATTTGGGGGTCCTTGACATGAAAACGTTTGAGAACCACTGCTGTACAAAGTGCTGTACATTGAAAGCACTTTGGAAAATGCAAGCCTTCACTCTCAGAGGAGTAGAAATGAACACAGAGATACCGCAGTGTGCCCATTCAGTCACACAGTCACAGGTAAGTCAAAACCAGCTAGCTTTTGCAACTAATAGCTGAAGGTATAACAACTATAAATGAACATTAGTAGGCAACACTGATGCCATCTACTGTAAAGCCAGAAAAAACAAGACCCTCTTTCAGATCCAAGAGTTACATTTTCTGTGCAATGTATAGTCTACATTTCCCACTTGATATCCTCAACGACAAACACAAGCCAAATGTTTATATGCAGCTACAGTATGCTATGCGCTCACTCTAGTTTCACCATAGTGGAACTTTACCGACTACACTAAAACCTGTGGTAAATACTATACCAGGCAGCGTGTTTCCGACTCCTCTTAAAGGCAAGCATTAATTTTTAGCACTGAAACCAACTACTTCAGTTTCTCTGCTAAACTGTATACCACCAAAAGCATTTCCTTGCTAAGTCTGAATCCTGTGATGGGAGGAAGCAACTCGATGGCAAAGGAGAGTTTATCAATAAATCAGTCTAGCTGCCGGGCTTGCCTCCTCTTTCACGGTTTCTCCCTATGTCTGTGTTGTACTCTCTCTTATTCTCAGAGAGAGAGAACCCAGGAATTTTCTCTATCCATTTCTAATTGTTCTTGTTATTTACTTGCATTTTGGTAAAGCACAAAGGGCTAAACAATCAGACTTAAGGAGCTTGCCCAGTGCCCACTGAGCCCGAATTGTTAAAAGAATTAACCGTTTAGTTTCGTCTGAAAAAATCTTCCACAACTGATAGAAAAGTAATACCCATCGGGCTCAGTGTATAAATATGGACTTCAGTGGGCAAGATCTATCTATAGCTCAAGGTCAGTTGGTTCACAACAATGTCCCCACACTTTGATGGCCACAGGTTAGCAGACATTTGTCATGGAGGTCAAGTGTTTGTGAGGTGAATGTTTATGTTGTTGGGTGTGTGAATGCTCTCACATGCTCTCTCACTGCATTTGTGAGGAACGTTAAAATCCCATAGCTGGCAAAGTCTGTCAAAACAATATCCCATCGCTGGCAAAGTGTGTCTCAGATATCCCATAGCTGGGCAAAGTCGGACGGGGACCGACATGATCCGTCTTAAGGGTTAGGCAACAGCCAACCAAAACTCACATCCACACTGGCAGCGCTGTCACCGATTGAAATAACTTATGAAAGCCAGGAAAGCATCCACGTCATTTTAGATTTTATACGTTGGCTTGTAGAACATTTTGAACATTTTTTTGAAGATTCTTGAAGGTGTTGAATAATTCAGAATCATGAAAAAGTTTGAGATCTATTGATTTAGAAGGCATTTGAAAATCGGCCTCAGAGTCATGCCTAACGGATAAATAATACAACTTAGGTTCTGCCCACTGTGAATAAAACCCAAGTAACTGTGACTTAGTTGTACGGTACAAAACATCTTGATTTGTGAACCGGGGCACCGCAGAACGCAGGAATACGAGGTCTAGCAACAAGTGACATGACCGACCTTCATTGTGTTGTAGCTAAATTAGATCATGTAGTATGATGTCACTCTAGCAGGGATGGAGCTGTAGATCGCCTATTTGTTGCTGAAGATTGGGCCACGGTTAGCCATGGTTAAGCTATTAGAGAGAGAGAGTGGTTAACATAAGAGAGAGAGAGAGAGAGCATGTTGTCGTGTGTGTGCCTCTCAGACCCATGGAGAAGATGAGAGTTGTGCCAGGAAATATTTATCCAGGCCACCCAACATGGTGTGTCCTCATTTGGTTGAGAAGATGTCCCTATTGAACTGACATGCACACACACACACACACACAGCTTACAAGTCACAATAGAAATGACTGACCTATACAATAGCAGAGGGCTGCAACGCACACGCACGCGTGCACACACACACACACACACACACACACACACACACACACACACACACACACAGTAGAAATGACTGACCTATACAATAGCAGAGGGCTGCAACTATCCATTATCTTATTAGAAACTATTCTATTGATATTACTATCTTTGTCTTGATTAATCAAATAATTGGCAAGCGTAATTAAAAAGAATACTGATTTTATATATATATAGCTTCTTAATTTTTTATAATCGACTAAATCGATTAGTCTAATTAACCACTTAAGGCGGCCTATTTTATACTTTTAACAGCGGCAAAAACAGCCGATTGATTTACAAGCTCAAATGATCAATTGAATAATCAACTATCTTTAGTTCAATGAAGTGTTGAATCTTCTTGTACAATAGTACAAGAAGATTTAGGTTGACTATTCAAAAATAGCAGATGTACAAGCTTGCAGCGTGGCATGAAGTGATGCCCTGCAACCTTGTACATCTTCTATTTTTGAACAATTTTGAAAAATCTTGTGCAGAACTACCGATTCAGAAAGCATAATATTGTGTAAGCGTACGCATGTGGGAGGATGTGTGTGGGTGTGCACTGCACTCAGATGTGCTTCTGAATTTACTTTCACAGTGGTAGGTTGAACTTGGAGTAGGAACAGAATGTGCCAGTGTGTGTACTGCGTATGTGTGCGAGCGCATGTGTGTGTGTTACTATACTGGTTAGGACCAAGGCCAAGTATATAGTATACAGTGTAGTAGCATTTGAGAAGTAGAGGTGTCTTATGGGTAAAAAGGATTTTTAGAGAAATTTGAAATTAGTTAAGGATTCCGAAAAATGGACGACCTACAAGCTCAAAATGCATCTCAGCGCAATGCGTTTGGGAGCTGGTAAATTGGCTATGTTTTCTCTGTGTGTGTGTGTGTGTGTGTGTGTGTGTGTGTGTGTGTGTGTGTGTGTGTGTGTGTGTGTGTGTGTGTGTGTGTGTGTGTGTGTGCGTGTGTGTGTGTGTGTGTGGGGAGGGGGGGGAGGATAGGACAGCATGTAGAAAAGCATACCGCGTAAACCACTTGCCACATAATGTGTGCAACATAGTGTATTCAGCATGTATGCATGCTTAGAAATCTGGATGTTAGGGGAGAAAATGGGGGATGGCTGAGACCAGAGCCATTGAGATCCGTTGCAAGAGTTCTACCCATCGGGGGGCAGTTATTTTACAGCAGTGGCAGATCACATGTAAACAAATAACATCAAATATTCACTCATTGTGTGTCAAAACCAACCTACAGATTTTGGAATTTGTTTAGAAGTATTCAGAGATAAGAAGAATGCAGTAGTAATGCTTGCCATGGGGCAATCAATAGTTCCAAGCACTTCTGTAGTGTATGTGTATAGTTCCAAATAGTGTTGTAGTTGAGTGCACCTAAGCGAGTCCAAGTCAAGACCAAGGGTGGGCGAGTCTGAGTCAAGACCGACGGGAGGCAAGACCGAGTCGAGACCAGATTTTTTTCCCCCTCGTTTGATAGGTACAGAAAACACTGAGGGCAGGCAGCAGCCACTCCTTTACTTAACAAGATAGCTGTCAAGCACCAGACAGCTCTCTTAAAATGTTAATGTGAATGGGCCCCTCATAATTATGGTTATAATTTGGGGCAGCGGTGGCCTAAGGGTTAGAGGAGCGCCCTTGTTGCCGAACGGTTGCCGGTTCGATTCCCCGGACGGGCAGGAAAAATATGGGTGGGGAAGTGATTATCATCACTCACCCAACACCGCTGAAGTGCCCTTGAGCAAGGCACTGAACCCCCAACTGCTCCCCCTGGAGCTGCTTAGTGGACAACAGTATAAGACTGTGGTTGTACTGATCAGCTCCCAGGTTTTAATGTGTGTGTGTGTGTGCGTGTGTGTCTGTCTGTCTGTGTGTTTCTATGTGCAGGGCGTTGCTGAAAATGAGCACCTGTGGGTAAATAAAAAAAAAAAAAATAATAATAATAATAATAATAATTTCATTGAATTGTAGTGACTCGTGACTCGAGTGGACTCGGTTGGGGAAGAGTCCGGAGTCCCTTGGTCTGAGACCGAGTCAAGTCCAAGTCAAATTAAGGCTGAGACCGAGACCGGACTCGAGACAAGCTAATGACTCGAGTACTACAACACAGCACTACTGTATAGTTCCACACACTACTAGTAACATTAAGGTACCATGTTTTAACCACTCACGATGCGACATGTTGAGACCTTTGTAGATCTATTTTTGCCATTGACGTGCAACACAGTCATACAACGTAGTATCAAATAGGACATAAGGGGTTAAGGAAGACTCATCTAGACTTGTCATCTTACAGAAGCCAACACTAGAACAGAGACAGACATGAAAGTGTGGTGTGGTGTGTGTGTGTGTGTGTGTGTGTGTGTGTGTGTGTGTGTGTGTGTGTGTGTGTGTGTGTGTGTGTGTGTGTGTGTGTGTGTCTTGTCCTGGAATCCTAATGACAGGATAGAATGGCCATGGCTTGCGTTGCCGTAGCGACAGGCGCCATGGATATGCAAGTGAGAGAGCGAGAAACGGGAGAGTGGAGGAGGTATAGAGTGAGAGGAGAGAGAGAAGCATTATAAAGCTGCAAGTAACTATCGATTATTAGATCATTCTTATCTTATTCTATTGATTACTTTTTAGATTCATCGAATATTAAAAAAAACGTTTTAAAAAATTTATTTTTATATTGAAATAAATCACACCTGTGTGAACTGAGCAGTGCAACTATAAATGTATTGTTGTACTGTACTGTACTGTACTGTACTGTACTGTACTGTACTGTACTGTACTGTACTGTACTGTACTGTACTGTACTGTACTTTGATTATATTTGGAAAAGATCTTTGAGCGTGAGAGTCCCCGGAACATCCAGACCCCCAGGAACACGCCCAAGGGGCAAGCCTTCCCGCGTCCGAAATGGTCGAGAAATGACAGAGTTACCGTGTTGCAGCTTTCCGTGCTCGGACAGACACAGGGACACGCACACATACATACATATGTACATAGGGACACACATAGCTGCGTAATGGAGAAGAGGCACCGCTCGAAAATCCATGAACTACTTTATTTTCTACAGCACCTGTCGCATAAAGGTGCCGTGCAAAAATATTGAAAATCTACAAGCTCACAATTAAGCTCAAACCATTAATCGTCTTAATGGGTTAATTGTTGCACACCGAATACAGACAGACTGAGGCCCATTGGGTGTAGGCTATCTTAAAATTAAGAGAAGATCGAGAGTGACTGTCGGGATTTGGAGATTTACGCACAGCGTGACATGCATTGCTGACAGAATGCAAGAAACATGTTCCACTTCCACTCACAATTTAGGTGGCTTTTAAAATGCGGTACTTTATTAATAGTCCTTCATTATGACAGGCCTATGTATTTGGCACATCACCGGTAAGTGAAAATATAAATAAATATAATATAGTCTACAATTGAAACGTGGTACTGCAGTGATTTTCTCCTGTGTTCAATGTGTTTCTGCGTTTGTGTGTGGACACGTATCTTTGTCGTATGGGCAGGGATATTTTTTTTAACGGAGGATGAAAATATTTGCAAAAGATCCATATAGGTATAGCCCAGGCCTGAGAGAAAGAGAGAGGTGGGATGATAAGAGTCCATTCTCTGCCTGGCAGAAATAGAACATTCATTCTAAAGGGCTGCTGCTATCCACCAAATATTTTCTTAGCATTTTTTATAATCTTTTTATTATTATTATTCATTTTTGAATTGACAATTGTTTGTACAAATGTACAAATCTGACAAAAACAGCCTGCCTCACAAGGCATCATCATCAAGGTGAGCTTGTAGATTGCTCATTTCCGTCTGAGAAATTTGGTATAGCTAGCTAGCGGACCTGCTATAGAGCCCTGGTGGGGCCCGGTCAACTAGGGTTTAACCCAGTAAGACCTGTGGCCAATTCTTCAAATGTCTTTCTGAAAGACCTATGTTGCTAAAGTACATCAGTGATGCTCAAAACTTTTTCCATGTCAAGGAATCCCAAAATGTATACGCATTTGGCTGCCGACCCCCATCTCAAAATATTTGGTTCCAGGGACCCCCCAGAAGCAAAGATTTGAGTTAAAAATGTTCGCTTTAAAATAATGTATATATTCAATGATCATCACAAATGTTCAGTGGCACACTGTGAGCTTGTAGATCTGCTATTTTTTTATAGTCAACACTATACTCTAAAATGACATGGATGCGTTCCCGGTTTTAATGGGTGGAGTAGTTGTTAATTGAGAACATGCCAACGATAACATGCAATACGGTATGTTAATGAAAACTACAAATGCATGACAAACCAACAACAAATTTACATACATCTCAGATAAACAACCCAAACAAAGTCTGATTAGCCTACATTTTATGAACCATGTTTGCTGGTATATTTGAATACCATTTGCATTGCATATTAACAGCAACAAACCCCCCTTTTGTCCCACCACGTTACGTTAGGAAGCAGCGAATGCCAGCGATTACCAACTTACCAAGGCAACAAACTGGGAATTTCATCCAAAATTAAATGTTTTTCCCGTTTGATTGATTTTGTTTTGATGAATGACTTGAGAAATTCTGTACAGAGATATCAATGAAGAGGTCTTAAGCCTAAATTGTTGCAAACGGCAGTGGCGTGCGCAGACATTTAGAGGGGCAGGTGCTCAAGTGAAAAAAGGGCACCTTGTGCAGCACGTGGACCTGGCCGGTTGCCTTAATAGTACTACCAGTACCATACTACAATGAGCACAAATTTACCAGCATTCAGTTCTTGAAAAGAGTTGGTTTCTCACACCACTCATGTGACTCATATAGCCACAGTCAAATCCTCCCTGCCCTTGAGGGTCCCTTTTGGTCCATCTTACTTTCTCTGGTAATTTTACCGTGTGTACATGCTTGTCAGTCGCCAAAAGGCCTCCAATTAACTTGCCACTCCTCTTGCAGGAACAAGCGTTATTTTTTGAGAATTGTCACCTAAAGTGACATGCCCAGAATCAAACCGCAATAGCTCCACCACTGTCAGGTCGAGAGGCACAGTCTTGTTGTCTAAGGATAGATAACTTGGGAGAATGTGTACGCGTGAACGCAGCATTACAGTAAGTTAGTTAAGAGCCAAGTATGTTTCTGATCTAATTATTGTCAATAAACAGCCTAGATTATTTACTTAACACGGTTGACAAGTCTCTTGAGACATGAGGCAGATTCTACAAATGCCTTCTAAAATCAGTAGTTCTCACACAGTTATTTTTGAACATTTTAGAAAAGTCTTAGACGTACTTGCTCGCAGTGCGGCACGAAGTGAGGCACTGTGAGCTTGTATATCTGCTATTGTTGAACAGCCAACGCAAAAATGTAAAATTACACAGATCCTTTCCCGGTTTTAATGCCTTAACATGAACGCTTTAAGTGGCATTATTCTAGGGAGAAAATAAGAGGCTGAAAGTATGAGCTTGTGGATTGGCTAATTGTCTGCAAACAGATTTGTTGTAGAGACTGAATAATGAGCCTTAATTATTTGGGGAACCCAGTCAAGTAATAGGCTTTATTAACTAAAAAGCAGCTGAACACATTCCTATTTTGCCTGTCTGCTTTAGAATTGATTTTGAGATTTTACTCATTAACTTTAAAGCACTTTATGGGCCTGGCTGGCCCCTAATTACATTTGAGAGTTATTAACCCTTGATGGGCCTGTGCGTAGCCTGGGGTCCTCTCGGGCAGTCCTGAACCTGCTGGCTGTTCCGGAGTGGAGGCCGATATGTACTGTAAAGCATTCCATAACCGTGTTCTTGTAAGTGCTCTATAAATAGAATTATTGAATACAGTTATTATTTATAGAGCGGCCTCTCTGATCGCCACCTACCTACATGCTCTCTGCGCTATAGCCCACACGGTTCTTTTTATACACCTCTAAGTGAGTGAGCGAGCGAGTGAGCGAACATGTGTTTGTGCGTCCAAATGTTTCGATTCCATGTTTTCAAGTGGATGCACTAATTTAAACACAATGTTGTTCCATCTTATATTGCTAAAAGAGCATTTTGTGTGACAAGTTGAATCCACTTGAGCACCTGACAAACGTGCTTTTGAAACCATTTTCAATCATTGACCATGGTCCCCTTGGGGGTTCCTAATAAGACAGTCCGAGAATAGGGGTTCCTGTGGTTAATGCTATCGCCATCTTTCCAGTCTTTTCTTCTCTCTGTGCAGTTAAAAGATACATGTATACATCGTGAATTAAACATGTCTATGACAGTACAGCTTTGCCAGTTGAATTCTAACTACTGGTAGTGTACATTGTGGTTGCATATGTGAATCTGTGATGCCGTGTGGGAAACAATCTAATATCGCTGCATAGACATTAGTCTGGAACTTCGGTGTGGAAGATTCATTTCCAAGGGGCGGTTACAAACAGATGCCAACGTCACAGGAAAGAAAATTGACCACTTTGAATAGTGGGCTCTGGTTGGTCACCCACAACTCTGGGGTGAGTGAAATGTAATTCAAACTGAGGTGTGCTAAACCAATCTGCCCAGGGATATATTTTTTTAGCTGTGGCAGCTGTGTGCAAACATGTGTAGATGCATGCAGTAGGGTAGGCTATTCCACGTAGGCCCCTGCAGCCAGCCACAGAGCACACGGTGCAAATGTCAAGCCTGTTCAAAGTCAAGCAGGCCGCTGAGAGACTGCAGCCCTTATCATCAACATATTTACACCTCTGTTTGGGTTGACAGGAGAACAATTAGGCATGACATGCACGCACACACGCACACACACACACACACGAGTACTTTTAGTTGTACTTACATTATATCTTAATGCGAATACCTTTGTACTTTTGAGTCAATTTTTAATGGGGGTCCCCATTACAAATTGACTCAAAAGTACAAAGGTATTCGCATTTTTCATATGTAACACCTAGTGTAAATAGCAGAAGATAGAAGCTCACATCATGACACATTGTAGTTTGTAGATTTTTTTGCAATTAAAAAATTGGAAAATATTTATATAAAGTAAAGAGCAGTTCACACTTCACAGACCAATTAACTGAAGTTAAAGAGAGAGAGAGAGAGAGAGAGAGAGAGAGAGAGAGAGGTGGAAATTGATCACTTTCTAACCCCCTGCCCAGCACAAACAAACCTGTCAATTTGGTGTCAATAAACACCATTTGGTGTCAATAAAGTATTCAATCAATCAATTCACAATCACCTAAAGAGAGTTGGAAATCATGACGAATAACAACAAGAAAGAACTCCCATATCTTCTGGGTGAAGTACAACAAAGTGCAAACACAGCAGCAAGATTAGTGAGCCGTTGTGACAGGGGAAGGGTGTCCAACGGAATACAACCACCCACCTCAAAGAATTATATGTGCACTCCTATGGTGCACTATCTGCAGTGCACCATAAAGTTTCTACTATTTGTCTCAAATGTCTTATATCAAGGGACAGCTGAGCAAAATCTTGCAAATATTGCTACTATCTGTTGTAAAAGCTTTATACCAAGTTATCCTCGCTTGCAAGTGGCAACGTGACACACACAGCCCATTTCTTTATTCCTGTTACATACATATTTTTTCCTTCGTTTTGATTTTCACACTTGCTTCGGCAATGTAAATGTATGTTTTCTCTTGCCAATAAAGCCCTATTGAATTAAATACTGAATTGAGAGAGAGAGAGGAGGGAGAGGGGGTGGTGGACTGGTGGTAGCGTTCAGGAAGTGTGTAAGGGAGGAGAGATGGAGAATAGCTACAGCTTGGTAAATAATTAAACACAATGGACTTTCACACCTGTAGTCCTGGCACACTATAAAAAGTCAGAAAGTGCCCTTTCATTTAGCCTTCCTGTTCCTGTGCCAGACAAAGCCCATTACAAGTTTGGGTATTTTTATTCTGCAATATACATGCTGTGACATTTGATCGCCAATGACAACCATGGAGCGGTCAAGCCAGTGCTGAAAGAAACATCCTTCCTCTGCAGACACAGACAAGAAACACAAAATTGTGTCCACTTTGCTACAATTCAAACAAGTACAGTAGTTAAACCGAGGACAAATTGACAATGCAGTCTCAAAAAGCGGTGGAAAGTAACTAAGAACGTTTACTTGTGTACTACTTCCACCACTGTCCACAAACTACTTCAAATACCCCATTAAAACTGGGAAATTAATTTTAGATTTTAGCATTGGCCATTCAAAAAATAGCAGATGTACAAGCTCGCAGCGAGGCGATTTTACAATTAGCCTCAGGTCTTAAACTTAAAGGGACAAAGTAGGCTGTTACGTGTTGGTCCCTACGTGTACCTAGTGAGTCAAAACAACTTCCTGCTCCCCGGTGGAACGGTGACAGTCATCAGGCACTCTGCCAATGATGACATCACCATAAATGACCATAACCTAGAGGAACACGTGATACAAAAGGTCAAAGATATGTTGAACTGCTGACGCCTTGATGGCTTAAGATAACTGAGACAATTATGTGACCGCCACCACCACTTGTTGCCAGATTTTGCAAGAGAAATAAGAAACCAGGGCTATGAAGTACATAGTACAAAAGAAGCGACTATAAAAGGCCACATGAGCACTTTAAACCTATATACCTCGACAATTTGAAAATAGCCAATCTAGGTCACAACACGTCACAAATTCACAATGTGACGTGTTTCAGATGGGGGTCCGTGGACAAATACATATACATTTGGAGGGGTCTTCCTTGACATGAAAATGGTTGAGAACCACTGGGTTAAACAACATTAGGAAACAAGCACAAATAAGAAAATACGCTTTAGAAACAAGCCCAATAAACCACAACCACCAATATTTACAAGCAAAAACAAGCTCAATGTCGCTTATAATAAGCGGATATGGCAACCCTGGTGACCACTCCATTCTCCATGTTTGTTACAACCATCGGCCGGATTGATTACTGCAACATGTTACATTGTTGACATTGGGAAGACATTATGAACAACTAGAAGGCTATACTGATTACTGCGTCTGACAAAAAACGTTTAACCTCAAAAACACATCTTGAGCAAAAACCTAAAAAAGGTTAACCTAAAAATATGTCACAGGGATGAGACTCTCTGGAAGAGAAAAGTGTGTTTGTGTATGCGTGTCTGTGTGTCACCACAGGCCTTTCACAAATCTTTCATGCACACATGCATATCAAAACTCTGTTTAATGACACACCAATGACTCGCAACACACTTGCAACCACTTGCAATAGAATCGCCAAACCTAATCCCTGCATTCATGATGATACAGCTAGTTCTCTACTGCATACATAAATTAATCATTCATTATTATGACTAATTACAGTTTAATTACAATTACAATTGATGATAATATATGGGTTTGGCCAATATATCGCCCACCATTAAACTTTTTTGACAGTATTTGAAATGATGCTGCCAGTGTGTCCCCATTTCTTCACTTTCAAACGGGTGTCCTCTTAAAGTAGGCCTATGTGCCATGATATTAAAGGACAACTTTGGTTTTTTGTTTTAGGTAGTTATTAGAGAAAATAAAAGATGAGTGTTATTATTATTAATTTCATTTGCTGCTTTCTTTAGTTTTAATGATTTCAGCTATTTTTGACAGGGGGGCATTCGAACATGTGGCTAAATATGTATTTCTTTATTATAGACCTCAGGAAATGTAGCCATACTATGTGTCGTAGGCTCAATATGTCAGTTTGTTACCTCCCCCTTCACATTCAATAGATCCTGTGATCTTTTGTGACCAGATGGGGTCTAGTAGGACTATAGTAAATAATAAAGAAATTGCAACAGACACACACACACACACACACACACACACACACACACACACACACACACACACACACACACCCCTCTCTGCGGATGCTGTGTGCTCACAAACACACAAGTGCATCTCTTCTCTTCTCATAACAACCAGTCACAGAAGAGGAGAGACTTCAAAAACAAACCACTCCACCTCCTCCCATCACGTCTCACTGCCAGCTGCCCCCCCCCCTCCCCACACTCTCAACAAAGAGCAGTGTCATCATCATCATGTCCTGTACCAAGAGTAGAAAACACACCTGACCTCAATGTACCAAACCCAAGGGGGCCGCAATCAAAGCAACAAATGGAATCTTTGGTGGAGCCCAGCGTCTATAGATTTCTCTGCAAGCCATCCCTAGATTTTATGTAAATGCGAGACGATGCAGTGCACGACGAAGCTGTACTTGACCTATATAGCACCCCAGTCTCCATAACATCTACACCACTCGCTGTATGAAAAAAGCCCATAACATCATGGAAGACACCAGCCACCCCGCAAATACCCTGTTCAAACTACTCCCCTCCAAAAAACGCTACCAGAGCATCAAATCTCGTACCACCCGTCTCAGTAACAGTTTTTACCCCCAGGCAGTCAGGCTGCTGAACAGCTGACCTTGAACTGTATTGCACTTCACTTCACTTGCACTTTCTTTTACTGTTTTTTGTCTTTTCTTGCACTTTAGATGTTTGTTATGTCCTGTGTATGTAAGACGGAGAGTGCTCTGAGCAAAATAATTTTCATTGTATGTATACTCTGTATCTATACAAATGACAAATAAACCTGAACCTGAACCTGAACCTGAACCTTCCATTGCCTCTCCAATACAGAGAGGAGGATCAAAGGAGGACTCTTGGAAGCAGAAGGACGGGCCTTATTAACCGACACAATAAAGGAATACAGCAGAGCATGGTGAAAAGGATGGGGGGGAAAAGAGCAATCCTTAGGGGGAGGATAAAGAAAAATCTGTGACAAAAACAAAATACACATTTACTGTTAATTTAACTCTGAAAGTGAAAAAAGGAATTGTAAGAGTTAAATTAACTATGTATTAATTAAGGATTTTGTAGAGAAGGTTACAAGGATATAGGTTAACCAGACACAATCCCTGGTAATATTTTAACTCAGTGTACAATTGGAAACAAATGGATCTGTATTTCCATCCATAGAAGAGAAAGCAGGCAACAAATCCACAGGGACTCTGTGACACATTTGTTCCATATGAACGTGTTGCCATGTTTGTCATGAGGGCTGTCACGATCATGAAATTATAATGAAATTGCGATTAAAGATTTAATTGTGCTTTTGGCACTGAACATCGGAACATCATAAAAATTACATTTCTGTTTTCCTTCCACAGTTTGGAAACAGAACAATATTCACACAATCTCACAAGATCCATCTCAAAGCGGAGATCTACAGCTTTCCCAGAGAGCATAATATAATCACAGCTTTTTGTGACAGTCCAACATGAGTTTGTGAAACGTATTTTGTACCAAGCACAAAATATAAATAAGAATAAAGTATGATGTGATGATCCGCTTTGTTCCAACTTTCTTCATGTGAACGAGAAACCACGCATCCGGAATGTTCTTATTCAGCCTTGTCCCCCATAAAAACAGCGTTTCAGGGTGGAAAAACTGTGCTCACAAACCACCCAAAACCAAAGAGCTGAGTGCAAGCCATTCTGGGCTCTGTAGCTCTCATACAAGCAGTGGCTCTGAAGAAAATTCCACACAAATTATACAGGCCAGGCTAACCCTTGATGCCTTTGTAATTGCGTAGCACACAGCCCTGCCCAGTGAACTCTGGGCCATGGCAAGCCTAGATGATGATCCCGAAGAGAGAGACAGAGAGAGAGTCGAACACAGACAAAAGGAGAAGGTATTTGTTTGAGCCCTCAAACACAACTGCACAGATAATGAAATACAAAGGGTAACACAACCACTGAAGGATTAGTCTGTGTCTCCTAACCACACACACAGGAGCTCTTGGCAGGCACGAGCACGGGCACACGGGCGGGCATGCACACACACACACACACACACACACACACACACACACACACACACACACACACACACACACACACACACACACACACACACACACACACACACACACACACACACACACACACCTGTAACCAGTTAATAGAAATAGACAATAGACAGGACCAACACCAAACTTAATGTTCAAACTTGTTTTGGTGGTGGCCGTTTGTCTGCATTAACAACAACTTTACCACCAGAAAAGGTGGTAATGACCTAGTTGCCTCAATGTTAAAGTATGATGGCAGGTCAGTTGGTCTAAAATGTTCAAGTGTGCTGGTCACAGCTTATCATGGATTATATGCTTGGTATTTGGCTGGTTAGCAATAGCTTTTAAATGAAATGTATGCCAATTTTATATGCCACTGTAGCGTGATTTGGAATCCCACCAAAAGCTCCAGGATCCCACCGCCATTCCAGGATCCAGGACCCGCCTTACCGTGTGTCCGATTGGCTCCCGGGCAGGCATAGCTTTACTGGTAACAAGATGAGGGGTGGGAGAGGCTGGACGGCAGACGGCTGGACTTTGAATTTCTCTAACTATAAACTCTCATGACAGCAGTATAAATATAATTTATGAAAAGCTACCACAGTGAAGTCTGTTCACAGAAGTTGTTGTAGGCTATGTGGGGATTATTTGACGAGGTACCATTTGAGTGGGCAAAACCTTACATATACTAAATAATACTAAATTGTTTATAGGGTCAATATAAGTAAAATAATATAGCCTTTCCACAGGAGTATCTTTTCATATTTTTCCAAAAAGAATACAAACAGCCAATAGCATATTACAAAGTTATCCCCCTCACTGGGGAAAATTCCGGGAGGAAAAACGGGCACGCACCGGGGCGAGTCATCCGATATTCGTTTTACTGAGGTTAGGTTTAGGTATAGTTTTACTGAGGTTAGGTTTAGGCATAGTTGCAAAAATGAGAACTGTCAATCACAGCGACTACTGGCCAATCACAGCAGGGTTTTTTGGAGCTGCGGTGGGATTCCAAATCACGCGCCACTGTACACACGTGTTGCATTGCGGCACATTGTGATTTTGTAGATTGGCTATCTTCAGTGTGGGACACCCTTGTACGACTAAGTATCATGTCTTATTGGCCTAGTAGTAAGAGACAGCAATGTTGTGCTTGCCTTGTAGAGCTAAGGATTATGACAGCCGCGGCCAGAGAAACAATCCAGGGTCTTGGAATAAATGCTCAAAGACTCTGGCCTGCCACAATATGGACAAAGCGTTCCCCGGGTCTAACATGAACGTAAAATGAAGCCTGTCAGTCCTTGAATTGTAAGTCGCCATCTTTCTAGATCCGAGTGTGTGGGGAATCCCGATCATAGACTGTAACGGTAGCCACGCCCCTCAGAACATGCGCGACTTTATGGTCATTTATTTTATAAATGGGACCATAATTTACCAAAAAGAATATTATGACATTAGAAATGAGACTTTAAACTAGTGACTGGAAGCAAAAAGTATTCATGACCATGTTTATTAAGGTAATACAGTCTAGGTGAAGTTGGGCCCAAATACATGGACTTCTATGGGGCTATGGGTTTTTTTGTGCCCAATGACAGCGCCACAACAGGCCATTATATGAACTTTCAGGAAATCCCGATTTCCTTGTGGCTTCACAAAATATCTGTCTGACTGCCCCCCTGGGCCTGCCGCCTACATTTTAGGGTTGCCAACAGACTCAACATAATCAGTGTCAGAAAAAGGTGTGGTACAGTACACACAGCTAAATGGATATAGCAGTAACACTACTGTAGGTTTACACTGCCAATAATTATATTCACCTCCGTGCTACAATGTATGCTAAATGTACATACACAACGTGCTAATAATACATTCACGCATGTAATCTAATTCTAAAAGGTAGCACACATATTATTAAATTGGATTATTATATATTATTATTATTATTATTGGATAATTAAATGCATTTATAAAATGTCATTACAAGTAATTTGAGCAATAGTGAAATGGGTATCTTAAAGGCCGGGGCATGACTGGACAGGAGGACAGGACAGGACTGACTGTGAACGAACTTGGTGTGGCAACAGAGACCAGTGGAAGCTGCTTGTGCCTCGGATCTCGCTGGCATGCACTCGATGGATGATTATGATGATGATGATGGGGCATGAAATCCCATGTTGATATTGTACTTTGTTTTTTAGTTTAGGTTCAGTTAAAAACTAAGACTGTACATGGCATGCTTATAAGCAAGGCATTTGCAGCTAATGAAATGAATAATGGGTGTGTTTAATTTAGGTGTGCCCCAGTGTACTTGCACATTCACATGCCTAAATGTTACACACCCATTATTAATGTTATTAGCTGCAGCTGTGTTGCTTACGTCACGGTTTCATCCCTGTTTAGTAATGACATGAAATGGAAAGGAGCTAATGACAGTAGACGAACAAAAGCAAGCCTGTGCTGAAATTGATCCTGGCATGTGGGTTGACTTGAGCAGTAATCTAAAAATGGACTCTGCACGATCCCTTGAAAGGTGAATCATGATGGATGGATGACTTTTGAATGCATTATACATTATATAAACAGGAACCGTTGCGCCATTTAACTGAATGTTTTATCTCTTTAATTTTAACTGCAGCATAACCCAAACAGTCTATATACTTTTGACAAGCGGAATACCCACTACTTTGACCAAAGACAAGTACTTTGGGGTAGAGTTTCTTGTTCACCTCTTACTGTTAGCACAGGTGTGTTATGAGTTTTTTGTTCACTCTGAGCATGTATAAATGTAACCAAAGTGACCCATTTGGTTACATTTGTACACTCTCAAGAGTTAAATTAACACTTTAATGTGTAGAGACAGCTAGAGCTCTACCCCCCAGAGCCAAATCCTGGGAATTGAATCAAGGCTTGATGAGATTGTTTGGGTCGATGGGGCTTGAAGGAGGGCTGCTTAACCCAATAAAGTGCCCCCGCAACTAATAACACGCTTTCATGGGGCAGCAAGTTACACACAAACGACCAAGCTCCATGTGGTTCTTAAGGCTGTGTAAACACACACACACACACACACACACACTGTAATCCACTTATGCAGCATGGCATAAGAACAGGTCAGGTGATGCGACCTATAGGTTTAAAGTAGTACCTCCACTCGAGGGCTGCAACTATAATTTTTTTCTTGGCAATTATTCTATCGATTACTCTTCTAATTAATCAAATAACCTTGAAGCATGTGCCATTTTTAAAAAGAGATTATTTTATTAAAATCGATAATTATATAAAGGTATAAAATTGAGTAGTTTGATTAACTGTTGTGCACCCACCAATGAGACAATTCACAAAGTGTACTGGGTTGAAGGCTGGGCGTGTGGGTGGCAGATGGTGAGCATGCTGCTAACTGTACTTATGTGTGTGTTTGTATACAAATTGTGTATCTGTATTGTATGTTTTACTTATGTGTATAGGACCCCCTCTAAAATGAGATGCTGCATCTCAAGGGGCTATACTCTCAAAGTCTGAAGTACAGCAGCTACAAAGTAAGATGGTGAAATCAGTTGGGGGAAATATCACAGCTAATATTGGCCCTTTTAACTTGCAGCATAATGAATCCATAGACTTCATATCATGTGTTGGAGGACTTAATGTTTCAGGACACAGGAACCTTATCTTAATGTCTGTGTGCTGTGCTTCTCGACCTTTGCACTTCTTTACTAAAGCTGCCCTGTTTGCTATGTTGATGATCCTAGGAATTACAGCCCATTCTGCCACTGCACACAGTGTAATAATATCATAAGCATCATTAACATTCCTGAAACATAAATGTTAAATGTCACAGGCAGCTCAGCAAAGTGAAAGGTCACGTCTCACCTTCTTGCCCGTGGAGCCCGTCTTGGTGAGGCAGGACTTCGTCAAGGAAAGGTACCCACCGATGACCTCGATGTCCTCCACGGCAGGGTAGCGCTTCTTCAGCAGAGAGCCTAGCTGGGCGTATGGGGCCTGGGGAGGCGTTGAGCCAGGCTGGCCATCCTGCTGGGATTCAGTGCGTTTAGGCACCACAGTAAAGGTCGTCCCCCCTCCTTCCCTCCTCCTCTGCACGACAGGACTGGGGGCCAGAGGAGGCTTAGTCTGGGGGGTCTCAATGGCAATGTCATCGATGTTGGTGATTGGCAGCCGGTCCACTGGAACAAGAGGCTCCACCGAAGGTGGGGATGGAGGATCGGAGGGTTCAGGAGACGAGGTTGGTGACACCGAAGGGACAGGGGATGAGACAGGCGATGGAGCGCGGACCGGAGCTAGAATAGGGAGGACGGGACATAAGTGTGTAGGTGAATGAGGGGGGGAGATGGAGGTGCTTACGGATGCAGGCTTAAATGCCCTCTTCACCTCCTCCTTTTGTTCCAAGCCCTTCGCCTTGTCCACTGGAGCAGAGGAGGGAGATAAGCGTGTAGGTGAAGAAGGAGGGGAGAGGGTGAAGGATACGGATTTAGGTTTAAACCCTTTTTTCAACTGCTCCTTTTGCTCGAAGACCTTCTTCACCTTGTCCACTTCCTTTGCCTTAGTGGGAGACGTCGGGGTGAACGTAAAGGAAGAAGAGGGGGATAAGTGTGTCGGCGAAGGAGGAGGGGAGATCTGAGTGGTTACGGACGCAGGCTTAAATGCCCTCTTCACCTCCTTTGCCTCCGAGACCTTCACTATGTCCACCTCCTTCCTCTTTGAGGACATGGGGACAGACGTGAGGGTGATGTGGGGGGTTGGCACTCCTACTGTGGGCACCTCTGCCGCTTTCTGAGAAGAAGGGGGAGACTTCACGGGCGTGGAGGGTGTGCTGCCTGGCGAGGACGGGGCAGTGCTGCGACGTTTGGGAATGACGGTGAAGGAGTTCCTGGACTGTAGTCTCAGGTTAGCCAGGGCACGGGCTTGGGCGTCCCCCTCGGGGATCGAGGTGAGGTCTGGTTTGGGCGAGGGACGGATCTCGAACTCAGATGAGGTCTGTGGCGTTCGGGAAGAGATTGGCCTGGCGGGTGACTCGGCACAGACACGGCGGGTCTCTGGAGAGCATGGCACCTTGGGTTTGGGGGACGCAGACACTGGCTGAGGCGGTCCTGCAGCGTGGTGGGGCTTGTCTGTCTCGGGGACAGTTTGCTTTGTTTTGGAAGACTGGGGGCTCTGGAAGACTGGTGACAAAGGGGCACAGGGGACAGTAGTACCCACTACCAGGTTGCGAACTGGTGAGCCTGGCTGAGGGTTCGGCATGTATTTTGGCACCAGATCTGGATGTGGTGGCAAGATTCGGAGTCTTGGCCTGCTGCTGATATCCAGCTCCAGCAGATTCTCTGTGCTGCGAGATTTCTTCTGCAGTTTCCCATAATTACTGTCGAACTTCTGCAGCATTCGACTCACGCGGCCTTGACCCTCACCCGTTTCATACAAGGAGCCATCGTGACCAAGTGTGCTCAGGTTCTCCTCGCTCTTACTCAACGTGGTGTCATAAATGACCACCTCCTTCGCCCTTATTTCAGTGACCGCAGCCCCTCTCCGATCCAAGAGGTCGCTGAGAGAGCTATAACTACTGACACCATTTTGGTGTCCGGTTATTATTCCACCGGGTTCCGGAAAGTAATCCGGATCCGATTCTATGATAATGATGTTCTCTGCGCGGATAGTCCGGATACCCGGGACGCTGCCGTACAGTTCCAGTATGTGCTGAACGGGGCGAGTGGTGTTGTCTCTGTCCTGTCGCCTCTTCCTCTCCTTCTCCAGTTTAATAAAGGGGTTATCCTCCAAGGGGCCCAAGCTGTCGTGCAAAACCAGGCTCTCATGATGTCCCTCGCCGACGTCGGCATCGTCTTTGTTTGTTTTCACCGGCGACAGATCGGGGGAGGAGGCGACGTTGTTGCCACCACGTTTGCTCGCGAAGTGCTGGTTGGCCGTGGTGACGGTGTAGTTCCGACCGGACCCAGCGGTCGCATTGTCCTTTGTCGGCCCACCACTGCTGCCGTTCCCCGTCACCTCGCCATTACTAACCCGCTGTGCGGCGGAGCCTCCTCCTGCACCGCCCGGAGGACAAGCCTCCGCCGCGGCGGCACCTGCTCCTCCAGGAGACCCGCCGCCGACACCCTTCGCTTTCCTCCGCTCCAGGATCTCTCGTTTCCAGGCCGGCATCCTCGGGCTCTCCTGCCCGGCCTCCTGGCGGAGAACGCGGATTTCTCCACGGCCAGACATCGTCGGTCGGGGGAGAGAGAGAGAATGTCTCCCCGGCGGGGATATTGCCTTGTAGAGGACTGTAATTCCTGGGACAGCAGCTATGTCCGCCTGTAAACTGCGTTACCTGCAGCGCCGATGAATGCACACGCACATCTTCTCTCTCTCTCTCTCTCTCTCTCTCTCTCTCGCTCTGCCTGTCCCTGAGCCTCTCTCTCGCTGTCTCTCTCTCTCTCTCTCTCACACACACACACACACACACACACACACTGTGTGTCTCTCTCACACACACACACACACACACACACACACACGCACACACACACACACACAGCCCCGCCCTCAACGCTACAAGCACCTGTAGACCTTTTTATTTTTTTTATGTAGAAATTTAAAAAAAGGTGCTTAATATTACAGAAACAACAGGAAGTTCTTGCTTCAGACTTCATACAACAAAATGTAGGCTTATCTTACCATATTTCATTCATCCAATCTCCCTCCAGGCAAGCAATCAAGAAACTACAAAACACTCATTCACCGCGTTTTAAACCTTTTAACATGATATGATAAATAGTGAATGACTCATTTAAAGCTGTGTAGTAGTGCCATTGTAACACTGTTTGTGTGTGACTGACTTTGTTCAGACTCCACCATTGCACAAAGCCACTAAAAGGCACGTTTTATGTAATGTATTAGTCCCTCACTCCTCCTTTTGCTTTGATAGTCCATATATGTGTATTTGTACTTACAGTGTTTTGACATTTGAAAGAAAGAAAGAAAGAAAGAAAGAAAGAAAGAAAGAAAGAAAGAAAGAAAGAAAGAACCTCCCTTTTTACTGAAAGACACCGCCCACTAGAAACGAAACCCCACCCATTTCTATTGTTGACAAGGCGAAACGGGGCTGCCAATCAAAGTAATTCCGCTCAACCCACTTGCCGTTCGGCGTGCGACACCGTCGGCGTCATGCCCTTTTGGTGGATCCAGTGATTATGATTACCCGCCATGCCTGTTGTGATTTGTATTTATTTACACTTCCACATTGTAACAGCCCGTTGTGATTTGATTGATTGATTGATTGAAATATGTATTAACAGTTTGCAGAATTACAGTAGCCTACATTTCAAGCACAAACTACAAGGACAAGACTGTTAACTGTGAGTGGACGACCCAATTAACTGCATTACACTTGTTTACAAGAGGGTCCACCATGTTCAATTCATCAAAACATTTAGAGACGTACAAATAGGCACTTAAATATAGTCAAAGAACAGAACAGGAATTAATTAATGGAGGTAAAAATGAAGGGAAAATAAACATATATGCTAGTGAGGGAAAAGGGACGGGCGGTGGGGGGATTCAGATTTTACGGGGGGCAGTTTCGAATTGCAGCCGTCCGTAGGTGCCCTTTGAGAGCGGGTTTGAAGGAGTCAAGGGATTCACATGTCTTAATGACTGTTGTTAGGGCGTTCCACATTTTGGTGGCATATAGGAGAGAAAATAATTTAGTCCCTTGTTTGTGCCGAATCTGGGTTGTACATGATGGTTTGTTGCACTCCCAGTGGTGTACTGGTGGTGGTGGGTGTGGATATTAGCTCAGTGTGCCGTTGTGACTTCATTAAGATTTGGGCTATACTCTGGTCCATACTAGCCTTCTTAATTCCTCCATAGAATACCAGACGCCTCCATAAGGCTATGACCAGAGCTAGATTTGGGCTCTTTCTAATAGGCTATATAGTAGCTAAACTCAGTTTGGTGTATAATACATTAAGAACATAACATGAATCTGCGTTAAGGGGCTATTCTTTTCTTGGCAACAACGTATAGGAGATCATTGTACAGTAGCCTACCCTACTCATCAAATATTTATGACCACGCTGTCACAGAGCTTCGAGCCCAAAGTGCACCACTCACTCTACAAAAGAAACATAATTAACAGTCACAAATTATAGCCCATTGTTTCAGTTAAACTATAAACCTTAGAGTCAACTCAAAAGTGTGGCGCAAACTAAACCCAGAGAGCTTGAATAATGTTCCCACAGACCCACACCATTAAAATGCCAACATGCCGTTGTTTCATGCTTTCCCTTCTGTCCGTGCATTGGCGTAATCCATGTCAACTAAATACAATTCATTCATATATTGTGTTTCTGTTATTTGTTATATCTGTCATAATCAGCCTGATTTTGATATACCATTTTCCCTCACGACGCCCATAAACAATGTAAATAGTGCCACCTTGTGGTAAAAGTTCCTCCTCACCACTTCAGCCCTCTATTCTTAGTAGTGACATGAGTTGCTTCTGTACTTAGTGTACATCTGCTATTTCCCCCCCTAAATCGGGATGCTTTAATATTAGATGTTAGTCCAGAATTACTTTGACTTTATGAATAACGTATATTCCACAATTACGTTGTCCAGACATAAATCATAACTATACACTGTTAAATATTGGTTTATTTACATATTTATACAAATGGCAGCAAGGATACTAAACAGCATAACTTAAATAACGTTTGGTGCACGTGAATCAACAAATATTTTACATTGAATTTCACGACAACAATTACATTCAAATGAGGCATTGAATACATGCAGGAGTGGTAGGATCATAATGTAGATCAAATATATACACAACAGTTCAAGTACTGTGTCCCAGTGGACCTTGAACCAAATACAGAGCAAACTCCCAAAGGCAACATACTGTGGGGGTTACATTGCACTGATTGCAGACCAGCAAAAACTCAATTATCTCTCTCTGTCTTTTACTTTAAAAAAAAAAAGTGGCGTCTACCAAGCAGTTGTCTCTGAATTTAGGAATCAAATCAGATGAGACGCATAAGACACAATCCAAGTGTCAACTAGTGTGAACCGATATTTAGCATCCGCAGCTAAATTATATGATGTCTATGTAATTCCCCCCATATCTCTCACACAGTAAAATCCAGTGTTCATTTAACTCAAAAGTGTAGAAATGGAACCACAATTGGATGACCCCATTGTTGTTAGTCCCCTGAACATCCGACAGAGATAGGAGTTTGGCGAATGGTTCCTCCAACTGCTCCTTCAACTTCATCCTGTCAAATAACTATTCACCCTCCACCCTGTCAAATAACTATTCACCCTCATCTTATCGATGCAAGCATTGCAAGGATAGAGGTTAGGGATGCATATAAAATTTTGAGACAATATCTGATAACAGATGAATTAAAACTTTAAATTTAGAGCCGAGGGCGATTTGACACTCCTAAATCCTAACCTACGTTTTCAGAAAATCATGTTTTTACGAATTGGTTTTGAACGTATAACAACGTATTGGCTTTCCCGGTCTTAATGGGTTAAGTGCATGGTAAAATTGATCGATACTGAAGTTGCAAACAGCACAAGTTTCCAGTAGGGTTCAACCATACACCTGTAATAAATGTGATTCTAGGTGCAGATGCAGACCACCCACCAGCTGCTTCCCACAACCTCTCACCAGTAGACAGATCTCTGGTGGGGCGTCATCCCCATTTGGTTCCATTTGTACATTTTTTGTAAATGTGTTACTGGTAACCAATTAAGATAACAAAATTGGTACATTGTGATTTGTGACACACTGAGCTTGTATATCTTCTGTATCTTTTAAACAAAAGGACATTTTGACAGGTTTGCGTGCCATTCTAACTAGACCAATGGCAGTTGATCAGATATCATAATCCAAAAATAGCATCTCATCGACTTCCACTGTATGATCATGAAACAGCGCTCAAAGCTGATTCTGACCATATATAACATAACAAAAACCAGTACTAGGTTATGTTGAACTAGAGCGGTGCCCGTTGTGACTTGAGAGCCGTTTCATCATACAGTGGAAGTCAAAGAGACGCTATTTATTTTTGGATTATTAGGGAATTCTACATCTCACCAATTGGACTAGTTGACAAAGACACACAACCTGTACCAAATTTGTGTCCTTGTGCTTTAAATGAACAATCAGGATTTTACAGTGCAAGACCAGGGCATGCAAGGGAGAAACGGACAGAGCATCGTCATCTGAGGCTCAGTTGACGCGACAGGCTCGTATCATCAGAAGCTGCAGGAGGATGAAGAGCGGCGACACGATGAGGCCGAACCACAGGTGCGCGGCCTGCTCGCGCTCCGCCAGCTTCTGGCACAGCAGCACCTCGCACACCAGCTTCAGCCCAAGCACCGTCAGCACCCAGAGCAGCCGCAGCACCGCCAGGCGCTTGTCGTTCTCCTGGTACAGCCGGATAGACACGATGGCCGTGAAGTACGTGCTGAGGCCGTCGGCCGCGAACAACGGCACAAACACCTGCCACCAGCTCAGCGTCGGCGTGAACATGTCCACCCGCAGCGCCACCAGCACACTGAAGACCAGCAGGGCCGTCAGGTGGAGGAAGAGCTCGAAGGTGGCGAAGCCCAGCCATTGGACCAGCTCCCTGAGAGAAAAGAGCATGATGGGAATAGGGAGGGTGCACTGGAGGCGGCCGGTGTGTGTGTATGGGGTCCCTCAACTAACTAAGGCCTAGTCACACGCTGGCCAAGTTAGGGGCTGCAGTCACTCAAACAAAATCGGGAGGGAGGGAGGGAGGGGAACGGACAGAGGCGGTGATGAGCTGTGATGTTGTTGCCTCAGTGGAAATGCAGTCACATCCTTGAATCTGCTATCCCAAAAGGTGTGTGTTCTGCAGAAGAGGCAACGGTGACGAGGAGGGGCTGAGCGGAACTCCAAGGCTGTGATGATGACACAAGTCAGAAGACTGTCTGAGTCACAGCAGGCAACCTTCAGCCTGCATGAGAACATATCAAACAGCATTAAAATAAAATGCAACAGGACAAAACAACATGGCACACAGCATGCTACCAGAAGAACCCTGGACCCTTCTGGCCCATGGGTCTGTAACCCCAAGTGTACAAAATAAATGGAAACAAATAGCATTGCATTTCGGGCTGTCTGGGTTGTAATGCTCAGGATTTTACATTGTGTACACGACTCAGAGTCATCATCATACGATGTGATGCTCAGTGCTAACAGACACATACAATATACAAATAACACATTATTATTAAAGTACAGCACCTAGCATTTTAGCAGCATATCCTTTTACCGTGTCAAATGTTGGGCGTTATTTGTTCCATCTAGCTGGAGCTGTAAATGAGAGCAGCTACTAGCTAGCACTAGCAGCTATTAGCTGGCTTGGCTTGCTATTATTTTCCTCGTAGTCTTCTTCTTTTAGTCTTTTGCTATTGGGTGCATACTACCGCCACCTACTGTACCGTAATATGATACGTCACATCCAGAGCCATAGAGTAGTACACTACTGTTATAAAGATTTGCTAATAAAAAACATTAAAAAGGCTTTAGATACGTCACATCAATGCAAATGCACAAGGGCAGTAAGGGCGGGTCTTCACTCAGCAGAACCAATAGAAGACCGAAGCATGCTGCTTCATTCATTTCATTCTACGGTATCCGAGTGGTCCAAGACAGACAGTAGACTAGTACACTACGATTACATGACATCAATACAAGGAAGCACCAAGGTGAAGGTAGGATACTGACAGACAACAATTCCTCTCGTCTGCATTAAACTAGCAAATTATGTCCAAAGAAAAACAGAAACAGTACACACAAAAGTACAGGAAGGAGTGGGAAACCTATCCTGAATTCAAGGGATGGTTGAAGCCACACACGGGCAATGTTGGACGTGCATATTGCGTGTATTGCAAATCTGACTTTTGTGCAAAAATAAGCGACATTAAAAAGCATGTGGCTTCCCAGAAGCACAACAAAAAAATGTGCGCGCGGGGTAAGCGCGCACGCGAGCCACTAGCTACTTCCGATCCCGATACTAGTGGAGACAGTTGGCTGAGTTTGGACTGTGAGGCTAATAGTAGATCACGTCAAGGAAGCACCAAGGTAGGATCAGACACTTGATTTCTTCTTTGAATTTGTATTTGTATTCATAACCTTGTCATATGGATGTATTCATGCGGCGTAGGCCTATGTATTTGTAAATAATACAAAACACATTCTCGAAACTAGTAGTAGTATTAAACATGGTGATGGCACACGAGAGTTATAGCTGTAGCTGCGGTCATGCTGGCATTGACAGTACTGAGTACACAATGTTACGAACCTAAATTGTGTGGCGTGCAGTGCATAATGTATTATGGCATCAGTTTGCCAGTGCCCAGTGCTGTAACTTATGTCTCTGAAGTAAAAGGTACAATACCACAATGTAAAGACGAGCTAATTAAGGTAAGTCAAAAGAAAAGCCTTGCAGTAACAGTTACACGTACAGTACACACCAAAATAAAAGTGCTCAATATGTAGAAAGGCCCAGTTCACGTGTGTTATTGGATTGTAATTACTAAAGGCACTACATGTTTTCATCACTTTAATTTCCCAACTGCTAATTAGGTGAATTTAAGGTTATGAGTTTGTTTTATGTTCTCATAAATAATCTACATTATGCGAAGTAAAAGACCTGTGCCAAAATTAAATGGTTGTAGTGAATGGTGTAAAAATAACTGAAATGTAGTCGAGTAGAAGTATAAAGTATCATCAAAACTAAAAGTAATATAAATGGTACTGTAACGATGACTTTCACTACTATTCATATTAGCGGATCTGGGAGAGTGTTCATTGGATATTCAGTCCCCATATATGGGGACTGAACTAGGACGCTGGGCTATACGACATATGCTGTCTAGTATGACAATCCCTATATTTGAGCCCGAGCCGACCTAGTGCTGATATCAGATAGATATGGTAGAACCCATAGATCTGACTGGCTTAGTCATCATGAGTCAAGCCTAGTCGGAGGATATACTGTATAATGGGGTTTGCTCCAAGTTAGAGAGAAGTCGAAGCATCCTGGTTTAAGTTCAGGTTGAACACCACTGCGGCGGGTTCTAACCTGAGTAATCAGCAATAGAGCTCTGAGCTATTTTATAGGTACTTCAATTCAAACAGCGCTTGAGTAAATTATTGGTTCTTGCAGTGGGCAGTGGCAGACACAAGCCGACCCAGACTCTTGTTTTTACAACCAATATCATGCATGATTGATCAATTCCCGTCTGTGAGTGTACACTCTGAGAGTTACAGGTCCATAAAGGGTCCATTTGGTTGCATTCCGTACACTGTTGGAGGTTTTACTCTGTTGTTGTTCTTTTTCAGGACAAAGAGATGCAGACAGCGGTAGAGTCAGTTCTTCACAGTGGATATTTCCACCCAACACTCCGCTGCTGGCAAACTGCTGCTACCACTTTGAGGCCCGAGAACCTCATCTACCCAATTTTCATCACGTAAATAGCAATATATATATTTTTAAATGTATTTAACCCATTGAGACCTGAGGCCGGTTCTACAAGTGCCTTCTAAAGCAGTAGTTCTCAAACGTTTTCATGTCAAGGACCTCCAAAATTGTTTGTGTAATGTACCCTATTGGCCTGAATATAAGACTACCGGTATGTTTTTATCCAATGGAAATATCCTAAAATAGGGGTTGTATGTATAATCAGGGACTAGACGATTTGGCATTCAATGTTCTTTTTCCACAAATTAGTTTTGAAAAAATGGGGGTCATCTTATAATCAGAGTCGTCTTATATTCGGCAGAATACGGTATTTTACGTATATTTGATGTATGCTTCCCCGGTTTCACACTCTTTAAAATAAGAAAATAAATAGAAGATAAAGACAATCCTGTTTGTATTAATGACGTCACTAGACTTATCTGATTGTTTTTAGCCAGGGGGATAAGATAGCCACCATCAGTAATCCTTTGTTAAGCAATTGCACTTAATCACCATGGCAGCACTCTTAAAACAGACAGTTGCATGCCGTTTGTGACACTCCAACAGTCTATCGTTAAGCACAGGGGGGGGCAAAGCTTTTTATTTTTCTCCAGTCAGTCTTTCAGGAGTGGGCAAGAGCATAACTTGTTGTAAGACTGTGCTGTCTTAATGGTGGTTACACTTCTGAGACACACACACACACACACACACACACACACACACACACAACTCAGACTGCCAGACATGAAAATCTGATTCTCAGTTTTTAGGTGAAAAGGCCCCCAGACCCCCTCCAGACAGCGGGGGGGAAATAATGAACCCTCCCTAGCCCCCTTCAGATAGTCACACTCACACCTAATGCACAGGGATTGGGAATAAAGTACCAGAAACTAAATGCCATTAGATAGGTACTGTATACTGCAGTGTTTCTCGCTTGGCCCTCTGAACTTGTCTCGGCTTTGTTAAAATTTTAGGCAGTTAGGTGATGCTATTATCCAGAGTGACTTCCTGTAATAATGGTAACATTACTGTAACAAACGACCATAGCACACTTCCTACAGTATGTACCCCAAAACCAAATTAATCAAAGTTACAAATACAGACAGTGTTGTGTTAATAATAATATAGACAAGAGCTAAGATGGAAAACATGTTGATTTGATTTTGATTGATTGATTTTTCATATTCCTCCCTACAGAGACAGTGAAGATGCTGTTGAGCAAATTGCCAGCCTACCAGGACAAGCTAGGTAAGGAACACATTTAGTTCCAAACGGCTGTTAGTAACATGATGAGCAATGAATAGAAGAATCGTCTCCTAAGCAGAAGGCTACAATTGTGAAATATTTCACAGCAGCCAATGAATTACTTTCTTTTATTTTTATTTTTATAAAGTATATTTATTGTTTTTTTCAAAGACAAACAGACATTACACAACAAGAACATAATAACAAACAACAAAAGAAAAGAAAGAAAAGAAAAGAAAAACGGCTCAGGCACAACACTATTATAAATAAAAAGATTGAATATACAAAGACAATGACAAGGACAATGAACCATAATGACAAGTGGCTTTCGAATTTTGATAGACTCCCATTCAGGAAATACATCCATACAGTACATAAATACATATATTAAAAAGGCAGACAATAGTTATCATAGGCACCAAATCATTACAACAAGAGCAGACCCATGCATTCTCCACTCAAAGGCGGCAACCGCCTATAAAATACCTTGAATCTCAAATGCTCCAAAAACAAAGACGACTGTGACGAATTGCCTGGCAGAAAATAGCCGATCGACAAGCTTACAACACGATCGGCTGTTTTCAGAAAAAGCTTTCTCCACAATAACGGAAAATAAAATACACTAAATACACTAAATAAACTCAACCATGTGGAGTTTAAAGTGGTTAAACCTGCTATACAGTATACCTACTGAAACAGAGCTGAGTTGGCTCTTGTTGCCTTCTAACACGGAAGCTCACAAGGCATTGTGAGCCTGTAGAGCGGCTATTTTTCTGGCTAATGTTCAAGTGTTTAAGGCCCAGCTTTGTATAGCAATGCAGATTGATGATGTGGGGGACATGCAGAACCCAGGCTGAGGCCACTGAAGCCCAGGCTGTACTGCTCAGATAAATGCAGTGAGGTTAGGGTGGGCCTGCATCCAACCACTGTAGCTGGAGCCAGATAAGAAGAGAATCCGTTAGCTGGCTGGCTGTTGCTCACAATACAAGTACGCATTCATAACATGAAAGGTCCTGCAGCATTCTCTAAGTTCAGTCTTATAGAAGCAGTGCAGCACAGAAAACATTTACAATTTAGGCATTTAGCATCCAGTGACTTACAGTAAGAAGAACATCAAATACATAGAAATAGTCATCAAGAATCATAAGCTATATAATATCTGTACAGTGAGGCTATGAGCATACACTTTTGAGTGCTATGTCTAAAGAAAATGCTATCTAAATTACATAAGTTTAGCCTTTGCATACGCCTGTAAGGTTAGTGCAAGTGTTACAGGATAAGATGGAGTCTGAAGAGGTTAGTTTTCAGACTACAGCGGAAGATTGGAAGTGAGTCTGCAGTTCTGATTGCAATGGGAAGTTCATCCCATATTGTGCCATGATGTTACAGGCTAGCATGAAATGCAAAGCTGCCAATATTTAAATTACTTGTATGTGATTTCTTCACCTTGAATACATGTAAGATGATAATTATACCATAGTGATATGCCTAGGTGTGTACAGCATTTATTGCTGTTCTGAATAACTCCTTTTCCTGTTCATAGATATGGGGTGAACAAGCTTGAGGGAATGCTGCGCCCTCTTGTGGAAAATGGCTTGAAATGTGTGTTGATCTTTGGTGTACCTGCAAAAGTGGCAAAGGTGGGTGAACTGTGTTTTTTTTTTGTGTTTTTGGGCAGTGGTGGTTTTCAATGATACAGTGTGTTATTTCCCATCATTGCTCACATGTATGCATAGTAATTACATTCGGTAATTGGAGTAAGAGAAGAGTCATTTTTTATCATCCTGTCATAATGTTTCACATTTCCTATATAATAAATAATTGCCTCCACAGTTACATGTGGACATACTCACATTTTCCACACGTATCTCCATTAGGATGAGCAGGGCTCTGGTGCAGACACTGATGATACACCTGCAGTGCTTGCAGTGAAGAAGATCACATCCCTATTCCCTGACCTCCTGGTGGCCTGTGATGTCTGCCTTTGTCCGTATACATCACATGGACACTGTGGTCAGTGCTATCTCTATAAACAACTCTTCCATATCATGTATATCAATTAATTCAATATTTATTTAACCACTAGAACACTAAACATCCTTTTTGTCAAACCATCACTAAACATGGGTATATTTTACCCAATATATTCTATTAAAAAATGCTCATAAAAATAGTACAGCAATACATGGCAACTTGAGGTACTCTTCTTTAAATGACCTTTCACCAAAAAATGGATATGGAGGTTAAACTTATCTGAGAGATAATTGAGGGAAAACCTCACGAGATAAAGATTGCACAAAATAACAGAAGAACAAGAAAGAAAGACAATATGTAGACAACAATCAGTTAAAGCAATGCTGTTATACATGTTTCAGGCATTTTACGAGAGGATGGCACACTTGACAATGATGCCAGCTGTCTACGTCTGGCAGAAGTGGCAGTGGCGTATGCCCAGGCTGGTAAGATTTATTTATTTATTATTATTATAATATATTTTTATAAGTATGTGGTGTTGTTAAGCCTA
Organism: Protomyctophum parallelum; assembly: GCF_964188405.1. Lineage (NCBI taxonomy): Eukaryota > Metazoa > Chordata > Actinopteri > Myctophiformes > Myctophidae > Protomyctophum > Protomyctophum parallelum. Next base: position 27,430,801 of record NC_139713.1, read on the forward strand.
CTACTCTTACCTTCTAGCCATTAGGATTTCAGTAACTTAATGCTATAATTAGGATTTTAATTAAAACTTAAGGGGAAATGTGCCATGAATCATGATTATATAACGTGAATCCAATGAAGTTGTAAGATGACAGGTTTCCATGTCTTTTACGAAGGCTGGTGGTTTTCCACAAGCAAGCTCTCCAGATGGTACACAACGGAAAGAGTCACATTCTCATCACAATAGAGCCAGCCACAGTCATTACAGCCAATACAAAGACATAGGACACAGCTTAACTATATTAAGTAGTCCGTATATCATTTACATTGTATTGTGTCACTGCTCTAGGTTGCCACATCATTGCTCCGTCTGACATGATGGATGGGAGAGTCAGAGCCATCAAACAAGCACTGATGTCCAATGAGTTGGGCAACAAGGTAACAAAACCGTCACTCTTCACTGTTGAAAATTTGAGTCATGTGATGTGTTCAGACTGTAAAATAGTGGAAATGATGATGAAATTTTAAAAGTATACTGCATTTTACTGTCAAAATGTAAAGGGGGTGAAACACTAGGCCAAATCTGTTTTCCATTTCTGGTTAGAAAGGACAGTAGATTATTAGTACATCGTGATGTAAGCAACACATGTGCAGTTGATTAGTATGTGAGATTTAGGTGTTAGATTTAGATATGAGGAAAAAGGGGAATATCCGCACTCTCTTAATAAAGTTTGAGTTTCGCGTTTCGGCACGCAGGCCTTCCTCAGCGTTTCAAACTAGAGTATGTCTCACAGAGAAGACATATTAATATAGGCTAGCTAAGCGACAGATCACAGCTGGGTCTCATTTGTGAAATCAATTCACTCAGTTCATATAATATAATACATTTCATTATTCAGTATTACTTTTTTCGTATTTTACAATATTTACATATATTGTAAATATTGTAAAATACGAAAAACTTCAAATGACATAGAAAACATCAAATACATGTATCATGTATTAGATTTAGCTGTGGATTCGCACACCTAACTTCAACACCCAGTGGGCACACAAGCATTGTATTACCTGGCCCAAAAACATTGACCAGGATTGGCAAGAGCAGCCACACACACACCACAATAAAGAGCTTTTTCGTGGGTTCCCAGCATAACCTACCCATTATTTATTTGAACTCAATCTGAGAATCCCATTGCATAATGGATAATAACTGAAAACAGCGACTAACTTGAACTTGAAACAAACCACCCCAGTTTCATGCCTCTTTAATTAAAACATGACCCTTCTGTCCGCTAGGTGTCAGTGTTGAGCTATAGTGCAAAGTTTGCTTCCTGCTACTATGGTCCCTTCAGGTATGTAATACTGTGCTTTTGAGGCCAGATAATGGCAGGTATTAATCTTCATTGATGGCTAGATTGATTTAAAATGAAACCAAACACTGTATTTTTCTGTATAGAGATGCTGCACAGTCCAAGCCTGCATTTGGAGACAGACGCTGCTACCAGCTACCTCCTGGTGCAAGAGGTCTGGCCCTACGAGCCGTGGTGAGTTTGTGCGTATGGCTCGAGGGTGAAGTAGTTGTTTCATGTTCTGAAAGTATTTGGAAAGAGATTGATTAAAATGTGTATTCTTCAGATCAGAAATTCAGAAAATACTGTGTAAAATCTATTTATTTAGTTGTAGGTAATTTCTGCATCATGCACACAACACTGATACTTTCAAATAGTACTTTATGATTATGTATGGCTTTTAATTCAATGTTACCTGAAATGTTCTTGGATTTGACTTTTGAAAAGTGATATACAAACTAAAGCGTGTACATACAATTATGACCGTGAAGGAGAGAGATGTTAAGGAGGGAGCCGACATGCTGATGGTGAAACCAGGACTCCCGTATCTGGACATTGTGAGAGAAGTGAAGGACAAGGTCAGTGGTTAACTAGCGCCTTGCTGGCAGGAAGCTCCATTTGTTAAGCAAATACTTTTAGATGAGATAACCAAATCCAATCAAACTAGATTATTAACAACACCAGACATTCATGCCTTCCGTTTTGATTCATGTATTTTGATGGTTCCAAGTGGAGCGATGAATATAAACACATTTGTTTTTCTTCTCTATTGTGTCCAGCACCCTACTCACCCCCTGGCGGTGTACAATGTCTCCGGGGAGTTTGCCATGTTGTGGCACGCTGCCCAGGCTGGAGCCTTTGACCTGCAGGCGGCTGTAATGGAGTCAATGACTGCCTTCCGCAGGGCAGGTGAGAGGAGGGCTAGTTGGCCAACTAGTGGTTGAAAAAGCACTCAAATGTTTTACTTAACCCATTCTGACCTGAGATCAGGTTCTAAAAATGTCTATTACATCCTGACCGTTTCATTATTAACCCATTCTGACCTGAGATCAGATTCTAAAATTGTCATCGATTTGTCAAAAATAGCAGACCTACAAGCTTGTAGCACGCCACTCGGTGGCGCGCTATGAGCTTGTAGATCTGCTATTTTTCAATAGCTAAAGCATAACGTAATGCTAACACTAAAACGGGTTCCCGCCCCAAAATGGGTTAATTAAAAGTATCAATACTGCAAAGTAGAAATACTCTGTTACAAGCAAATGTCTGGAATTAAAAATGTACTTAAAGTCAAAAATAAAAGTACTCATTATACAAAATGTTCCATTTAAAGTTTTCAAATGTATACAAAACATTTGGAAATAGCAGATCTACAAGTAAGACGCGCAAACGCGGGAAGCGAACGCAGCTCGTGTGTGTGTGTGGTTGTTTGTGTGTGTGTGTGTGTGTGTGTGCTACAGCTGCGCCCTCTGGTGGCGGGCGGGTGGTGTCACAGCGGGACAGACAGACACACACACAGACAGACATGATCTGCAGGGTCTCAGTTAGTGCTCATTGCGTTCGCAACAAGCTCACAATGTGTCGCATCGCTGAAGAGGGTTATTTTAAAAGATGTATGCATCAAACATTTATCTGAGTTGCTGTAGGTCAAGAATCCAGGTATACATTGAGGCCTCATGCATGTCTCAACATGACAATATTCAATATTTTCAATATTTTAAATGGTTAGTCATTGAAAAGTTAATTGGTTCATATACCGGTACTGTACATATTTGCCACGAGAATCACTGAAAAGTAAAACTCACTTATACTGCTGAATATGGCTTTCTGGTTTAAAAGAAACCAAACAAAAGCTCAGTGTATAATTTCCTTGTTCCAGGTGCTGACATCATCATCACCTACTACACACCCCAACTACTCACCTGGCTGAAACAGTGACCCACATTCATCCAATGGAGAAACACTGGACCAGGACACACACTCATTTGTTTTTTTACCCCCTTTTTTCAACATTGGTTACGGTCTTTAGCCTTGCGTAGCCAGACTTATCTGCCGTTGCAATGCAAATTGCCCCATGCAGTGTGACATTGACTGGATACGCGAGGCTATACAGTCATTGAAGTATTTACCATTATACATGTAGTAGTGTGTGGCCAAATTAGACATTCCTTTTGGCCTTCCTTCGTTGCTGTGTCCCTTTCCTTTAACATTGGGAGAGGCAGTCAGGACAGTTTCATGTAACGCATTAATTTAACTTCAATCAAGAGGGTTAATTTGTCACTCCTACTGGTACAAGCAGCGATATGTTAGTGTGGCATGTTCCGCAAGACTGTGCTAACAACAGAAATACAGTATGGGCGATAATACCGTAATACGTTTTATTTCAGTACAATCTTGTATTTTTCAGCCCAGTTGCTGAACATGCAACACAAACGTGTAATGGTACGAGTGAATGACAAATATCCCTGTCGATTCTCTTGATTGAAGTCAAATAAATGAAGGCAGTCTGCCACCGTCCTGACTGCGAATATTAGAGGAAATGTCCAAATACTTTTGGCTTTACAGAAAAGAAACAAGAACCAATAGAAAGATGTGGGGAAAAAGAGGCAATCTATCCTGTATAGTCTGTACAATTTATGTTTTCTTTACCATTATGTTACGTACCTTAATGTTACATGGGTTCCTGTTGTACTCTTTTTTTTCTTTTATATATATATATATCTGTTCTTTTCAGATTACTTTACCCTGTTAGGGTGTATCATGTTCTTTGAAGTATTTACATGCTTACTATTTAAATGAACCATTTCTATAGCAGCAACCCATACCAAATTGAAAATTAAAATATTGATGAGTAAAAACAAAGTTCTGATTGGTTTAACCCATTCTGACCTGAGATCAGATTCATACGAGGTTTCCGCCGGACACACACTGGTCCTGATGAACCCATTCTGACCTGAGATCAGATTCTAAAAATGTCAGTCGTTCTTCGATTTCTTTCAAAAATAGCAGACCTACAAGCTCGTATCGCGCCACTCGGTGGCGCGATATGAGTTTGTAGATCTGCTATTTTTCAATAGCTAAAGCATAACATGATGCTATAACACCAAAATGGGTGCCCGGTCAGAATGGGTTAATTTTAAACGACTATAAATCTGTTTTGCTGATGGTGTGTCATTGAATGGGCCATCATCATCAATACTGATCAATTGTAAGATATCTGACTAGATAATCTGTTGTGAAAATGTACACATCCATTTACATTTAACTCTCTCTGTAACATATAGGATTAGTCGATTTAGATAAAATATTACTGATCCTCAAGACGTAATTGAGTCATTATCAGACAGTATCGGGATACAGATATCAACACACATACAGTACGCAATCAGAAACCAATCAGTGCCTTATTTCTTATGCATGCTACTCGTACAGGCCAAGGAAATAAATCCCTCAATATTTGTCACATATCATGAAAATGTTCTTTGTGTGAATATCTTTCACATTTTGGGAACTCTTGCGCTACAACAATCTGGGAACCCATTCGGTAAAAAAGAAACCAAAAAACATATCTTTTGGTCAAATTGTCTTGAGCTCAATTAACCTAATGCATGTCCTGTGTGTGTGATGGCTGGGACTGGACGACATCCCAGGATGTACATTGTTTTTCTCTTCTTAAATTATACTATACTTGTGAGGACATTTGGCTCTCAAAAGTATAGTAATACCAGCACACACACACACACAGGCTGCCTTCGACCCGTATGACCTCATCAGAATTGGTTACATAACGGCGCCGCCCAATCACAGTCATTGATTGGTTCCTGCCATCAATGGTCTGTTATCCCCAGGCCGATACAGGCATGCGTCAGCACAGCGGTCCACACACTAAGTACATTTACTGAAGTACTGTACAGTACTTCAACCATTTAGACCTGAGGCAGAACAGTTTTCTGAAAAATCGATGTTTCTATGTCAGTGGTGCTCAACCTATTTCATGTCAAGGACCCCCAGAATTATCTGTATTTGGCTGCGGACCCCCATCTGAAAATATGTAGTTCCAGGGACCCCCAGAAGCAAAGATTTGAGCTAAAAACGTTCGATCTGTCAAAGAGGAGAAATTAAAAGCTTTGAGGAAATAAAAAGTACATACGACTTGACTAACCAGGACTTCTTCCAATATTTACAGATGAGAGACTATTATAACAAAAGCATAAAAAAAACGACGGAAGAAATACACCCCATAATACGAATCATTGAACGGGCATATGGTAGAGTCACACGTACCCAAAGCCATATCTGTTTTGTACTCATGTTTGATGGATTCCAAAAAGTTCTCCACAGTATATGTAAAAAATAAATGGGAAAAAGAGTTGGGTGAGGACATTCCAGAACAGATGTGGGACGATATGTGGGAAAAACACCAGACAACAACCCAATCAAAGGAATGGAGGGAATTTGCATGGAAAAAACAAATACGGTATTTTATAACACCCCAAATTAAAAGTAAACAACTTAAGAGCCAACAACCATGTTGGAGAAAGTGTAACCACATGAACCCTGACCATACACATGTTTTCTGGAAACGTGCAAAAATACAACCTTTCTGGGTGATACTGCATACAGCCATATGTGAGGTAATAGGATACGACATTCCCTGTTCTTGCCTTGTAATGTATTTGGGTCTTATAGAAGAATCTGTGCATCCGAGAGACCAATATGACGAGAACGTCATATTCATATGTAATGTAATCTATGTGTCGACCCCTGGAAGTGTAGCTGCTACTAAGGTAGTAGCAAATGGGGATCCAAATAAACAATCAAAAACACTATTGCTAGGTATTAAACACCAACCAATATATAGGAAAGAAATATTTAGTGTGTGTGTGTGTGTGTGTGTGTGTGTGTGTGTGTGTGCATGCTGTGCGTGCGTGGAGAAGAGATAAGAATTAAGAGAGAGAGAAAGAATGAGAAATACTGAGAGAGAACCTCAGTTGTGCCGAGAAGTGAATCATTCGCCTGTCCAACCATATTAATGGATATATCACTCTTTCCCACACGTTATCATTCATTCATATTCTTGAACCACATTCATTAATTTGTTAATGTCATTCATCCATATTCATTCAATATTCATATTATTTTTTATGAATTCAGTACATCAACCAGATTAATTCATTAGTTCATTCATTCAACTACAATATTCATTGAACCATATTCATTTATTAATTCATTCACTCATTCAACCATATGCATTTATTCATTCAACCATATTTATTCATTCATTTATTCACCCATTCATTCAACCATATTAATGTATTCATTCCACCATATTTATTCATTAATTTATTCATTCAACCATATTTATTCATTCAACCATATTTATTCATTAATGTATTCATTCCCTCATTCAACCATGTTCATTCATACATTCATTCTGCCTTTCCAGTGAAGATGTGTCTTACTCTTCATTGAAGACACATCTTCACTGGAAAGGCAGAAAGGCAGGTAGCTGCTGCCATGGTAACTGGTCACCTGATACCATCTTTACCAATAGGGATTCCCTGACTGTGTGTGTCACTTTGTGTGCTTGTGTGTGTGTGTGTGTGTGTGTGTGTGTGTGTGTGTGTGTGTGTGTGTGTGTGTGTGTGTGTGTGTGTGTGTGTGTGTGTGTGTGTGTGTGTGTGTGTGTGTGCGTGCGTGCGTGCGTGTGTGCGTGTGTGTGCGTGTGGGCATGCGTGCGTGCGTGCGTGCGTGCGTGCGTGTGTGTGTGCGTGGCTGCGTGTGTGTCAGAGAAGGGGGGGCAGAGACACTTGTACACATAATGAAATAGACTGACGAGGCCACGAGGGTAGGGTACTTGTATGAATTTAAACTGCAAAGTGTGTCGACCACATATTCACAACAACCCTGGTTGTCTGTCTGGTCTAGTTGAATCTCTGTTTACTCTCTGTGCTTGTTCAATGAGAACTATTACATAACATGGACATTATGCTTCCTACAGCCCTATCAGCTGTGTGCGCGTGCGTGCGTACATGTCAGTGGTGTAAACAAGTAACTAAGTACGTACTCAAGTACAATTTTATTCCTTCAGTATTTACAATTGTCAATACTTTTACTAGCCCAGTAGCCTTCTATATATTTCGGCCATTTGAAAATAGCAGATCTACAAGGTGAGTGTTTCCACATTGCAGTATTGATACTTTTACAAGAGAGAGGGAGAGAGAGAGAGAGAGAGAGAGAGAGAGAGAGAGAGGGCAAACACTGCATGATATCAGTCCAACACCCACACACACATGACACATGATGTGGTCATAGGTAAATGAGCAGGAAACATTATGACAGAGATAAAAGGCTGTCTGTTATAATGAATGTATGGACCGACTGCTAATCCACTAGCCTGACAATGAAGTTCCATTTCGTTTCACTCCAGTGTTTATTTTCTTTGTTTGTTTTGGGTCATAGCCGTGGCTAGTGATTCGAGGGGCGAGAGACCCCTTTTGGACAATTTACTTCAATGACACGCCTACCTTACTAGTCATTTCTAGAATAGTGCAGCAAATAGAAACATTTTATTCTTCGTCTCAAACGTGCTTTATCGTGGATTGTGGTGAGGTAACTGATAACTAGCCTTAGAGGTACTTGGTTACAAGTAAAAGTCTGCTATTCAAATTTGACTTGAGTAAAAGTACAAAAGTACTGGTTTCAAAATGTATTTAAATTACCAATAGTAAAAGTAATTGTGCAGAATGTCCCATTTCAGTTTTCAAATGTATAAAAATCTTTTGAAAATAGCAGATCTACAAGCTCACAATGTGTCACGTATTGTGTTTGTAGATCGGATTTTTTGTTGTTGTAGTGGAGTAGAAGTAACAGTATTGTAAATTGGAAATACTCAAGTACAAAAACCTCAAAATTGTAGCCTACTTAAGTACAGTACTTAAGTAAATGTACTTAGTTACTTCCCCCACTGGTTCAAGCCTCAGGTCAGGGACTGTAATAGAATCAGCATTCTTATACCGGACAACACTGTAGAGTAGACCGCCTTTCACACTCACTTCCTGTTGATTGAACGCATTATCTAGGTGGAAATACATTCTCTCCCGATCTATTCATTCAGTGATACATGCAGCACATTTTATAACTTCGTATGGGGGAGGGGTGGGCTGGAATGGACTGACAACAAGGGAACTCATCTTGTGCAAAGTGTGTCGACCGCATAATCACAACATCCCTAGTCTGTCTGCCACTTTTTGCATACTGTACGTTGTCCTGGAAGCAATGGGCAAAATGAGATGGCAGTAAAATCTAAAGATCTACCCTTATTTCAGGATGTCTTCTATCAATTGAAATCATGAGTAAGCATCTATGTCATGACATAGGGTCATGAAAATGACTTATTAATCATGTGATGTGTGAATCATGTGATCTGGCAGGTCATGTGGCTCAAATTGATCCAAGTGGTAAGTGGTAAGTTTACCCACATGATATTTTAATGTTTCTAGTCACTTATTGAACATAATTTAATAACTATTTTTCCTTTAGCAAATAGTCTTATTTATTGGTTTATTTAAACAATATAAAGCCAATTAAATAAAGTTTGTTATTCAGAACCTTTTATTATTTGCAATTGTTAATACCAGTAAGACGCCCTGAGGGCAAGAAGCGACCTCGCCCTAAAGGGCCTAAAGGGGGCAGTGTCTTGAGTGTACAGGGTTTGATGACGTCTGGCCATATATGGAGCGTCTCTAGAGTGTACAAGGTTTAATGAGGTCAGATGAACATATGGAATCATTGGAATGTCAAGGCAGTGTCTTGAGTGTACCTTTGATGAGGTCAGATGAGAGATGAGGTCAGAACAACATATGGGGCCATATATGGAGCGTGTCACATGGCGTGCCGGATGGACGGACTGACAGGTTCTGCAGGACCTACGGTCGTCACAGTTATTATTAAAATGTATGCTAATTAGTAAGACCAGGGGGGGGCCTCAGGCCAGCCCAGTCAGGGCCCATGCAGGTAGAGCCAGGCCTTCATTTTCTGGCCTGTTGAGAACTGTAGTTTTTGCCGGCTGCCGGGCGCGGTTACACTAAGGGAGACATCGAAGAGGAAGGATGTATGGGGAAGGATCAACATATAAGAATGTCAGAACAGGTGAGCTCCATATATGGAAATCTAAGGGTTTGAGAGTTGCTTGCCGGCTCCATATCTAGATGTCTTATCCATGTATGGTTATCCAGGGTTTGATGAGGTCAGTGTCATGATCTTCATTTATGGAGACAGCCATATATGGAGCGTGTCACGAGGCGTGACGGCCATATATGGTGGCGTGACAGACGAACGGACTGACATCCAAATGAATGGTCATTCAGCATAATTTGAGTAGCATAGACAAAAACATATGAATAGTACGTGATTCATATTAGGGAAATTGGGAAATTTACCCCCGGACATTTGTTTCCTTTTAGCCACAACCACCATTTTAGAAAAAATAGTAGTACACTGAGTGCATTGAACTATTAGACGGACTGTCAGAGGAGACTTAATATTTCCTCTCTCTCTGTCTCTCTCTCTCTCTCTCTCTCACACTGCGCACACACACACACACACACACACACACACACACACACACACACACACACACACACACACACACACACACACACACACACACACACACTCTCTCTCTCTTTCTTCCTGTGTTGTGGTGGTTCAGGTTTCAGGAAGATAGGATGCATTAGGGGAGTGGTTGACTTTATGAGCAGGCTTATGTTGACTAACAGGAGAGGTGACCAGAGCGTGCTGTACTCTGTACCGGTACCATGCAGGAAGCAGGATTTTGGGGTTAGCGAGTCAACCACATCAACCAAAATAAAAGGAACACATGGCATGTTCTCCTCGTGTCCCCTAGGGCAGGGGTTCTCAACGTTTTTGGCTGGGGACCCCCGAAATTGCTTTGGCCATGTCTCGCGAGCCTCGTTTCTTTCCTTTTTTTAATAACTTGGGGACCCCCCAACATAATTTTGTGACCCCCGAGGGGTCACAACCCCCAGGTTGAGAACCCCTGAGGTACCCTCAGAAAAACATGCAGTCTCTATACTGCCTCCCCCCTGGCCAGCCGGGGCGCCTGATGGAGAGGAAAGGAACTGGTTGAAATAACGTGTTCCTTCCACACGCTGCGTCCAACCAGGGAAACTCCCCCCTGTCAGGTGAAAAGAAGTGGCTTGGACTCCTCATGAGGTCAGTCTGTTGCCCTCCCCAGGTTGCAGGTTGGAGTGTAGCACCAAAGAAAGCACCAAAGAAAAAAAAATGGGTTACAAAAATAGGGGGGGGAAGCTAACAGATGTTAGCCTGCTTTAGCTGAAATAGTGGTGCCATTTTTAAAGTGGGTACATCTGTGAAAGTCTGTGAAGCCCATGCAAAGTATTAACAAGAGCTTACATAGATTCATTGGTCCATTGAAACACAGGTACTTTTTCCATTTAACTTATTATATGACAATGCATTATGATAATGATACAATACGACACCACAACAGGATATCTTGTGATGTGACCAAACATATTATATGCGGCTTTTTAAAAAGGTGGCTGCTTATGCATCTCTGACCAGTAGCACACACACACACACACACACACACACACACACACACACACACACACACACACACACACACACACACACACACACACACACACACACACACACACACACACACACACACACACACACAAAGGGCATGATGAGGGTATAAAGTAGACCACTGGTATCTAGGTCAGGGAAGTGACTCATTGCCCCCCCCCCCCCCCCCCCCCCCCCTCTCTCTCTCTCTCTCTCTCTCTCTCTCTCTCTCAAGGGCTGAGGGCACACTGCAGGGGGAAGCCGGGCTGATTGGTTACATGATCTGAGCCTAGATCAGTGGCAGCCAATGGGAATTTCCCACTGGACCACCAGATATATTATTATCAGTGGTCATGAAGCTGAGTATATGGGTTGGAAGTTGGAACACCTCTGTTGTACTTGCTATAGCTCTCTGTCTCTATCCGTTTGCATTGCATGCATTTGTACCATGTGGATGAACAGAACATGGCCACGACTGATAGAGTCGGCAACCAGGCCTTCTTGGAGATCTGTTTTGATTCTGAATTATAAGACACTAGATGCTAACGCACACCAAAGTCCTTTTAGCGGTGCCGGCCAGTGTTGATTTCGAGACTAAAACTAAGACGAAACATGTTCGTCAACTAGCCTTTTCCTCTGACTAGCACTAAAACATTCCAGGTGACTATGTGACTGAAACTAAATGAAAACTATTCAAGAAACTATGACTAAAATTTGCTGCCAAAAACAACACTAGTGCCAGCCCACGGGAGAGAACTGAAGAGGGAATCTTGTTTTTTCAAGATTCCCTCTTGAATTATAAGAAACATCATAATGTTATGCACTGATGTTTTTTTACTAAACTTGAAACTCGACCCTGTGTATGTGG
>NC_139713.1:27447610-27525110 GCF_964188405.1 Protomyctophum parallelum
TGCTATAGGCATTCTTGAACATTCATCTCTGTGTCTGTCTGTCTGTCTCTCTCTCTCTCTCACACTCTCAGACTCGTGGGGCACGTGATGTGAGCCTTGTGAGGGAGAATGGTGGTCCTTGTGTGTGTGTGATGTGACTCATCCCCATCCATCCACCCTCCCTGCAGTTTTCTATTAGGATTCTATTCTATGTAGTGACATAGTTGGTGCATTCCATTCTGTACCACCAGATTGTGCATTCTTTCTGTCCACACTTACACTTCACATTTTAACCCATTAAGAGGCCAATTCTACAAAATGTCTTCTGAATCCTTACAGTTTTCTGAAAGACGTATGTTGCTATATCAGCCGTGCTCAAGCTTTTTCCATGTCAAGGACCACCCATAATGATATATATTTGGCCACGGACCCCCGTCTGAAAATATTTGTTCCAGGGACCCAGAGAAGCAAATATATATATATATATATATATATATATATATATATATATATATATATATTCAGAAATACAAGATCTTTTGGGAAAGAAATAGCAGATGAGCTTGTATATCTGCTATTTTTGTATAGCAAGAGTAAAAAATATGGCTAAAATCTAAATTAACATGGTTTAAACACCCGGTTTTAACGAGTTAAAAGCATTGTTTAAAAATAGGAAAGAAACTATAACTGCACTCTGTCGAGTGCCTACTTGCTTGTTGCACACTACTAGTAGGCCATTTAATGCGCAAGCAGAGCGCGCAAGTACTGTCGACCGCTACAAACAAATCTCAGCTTCTCTGTGAAGGAACGTTTGAAATGTTGAATTATTAGGTTTAGCTATTTGCTACCTACTGTACCTACTTTATGCATGTAAAAAAGTAGTATTATGAAGTATGGTACAAGTTTTTATCTATAAAAGAAATACAGTTTTATCGATTTAGAATTATTCTGGATCCCTTTTTAGTTTCTCAAAGAAAAATAAATCATCGATATCCGATGAAAAAAAAGGTATATAAACTGAAATTAAATATGTTATCACGTATACAGTATAATTTTTTAATTATTTATTTTAAATTGTCAATTGCTTTAAATTTACTTAATCTTGGACTATAGTGATATTAATACTAAATGCCTCTAGTCTGTGTATATGTATATGTAATTTGTTAGTTGATTAGCGGTATACTGTGACCACTTTTGATGCGTATGCACCGTCCCAGCATATGACGTCAGGGTATAACTAGCTCTCAATGATGACATAATAAAGATGTGGATTAAAGGACCCAATGCCTTCGATGGTGACGTATATGTCGATCAGTGTCGGGTGGATTAAAGGAAATGCATCTATGTATACATTATGTAATTTGTAAGTTGATTAGCGGTATACTGTGGTTACTTTGCGCCACTTTTGATGCGTATATGCACCGTCCCAGCATATGACATCAGGGTATAACTGGTATAACTAACTCTCAATGGTGACGTAATAAAGATGTGGATTAAAGGACCCAATGCCAGAGTGTAATTGGTTTTCGATGGTGACGTAATGACGATATGTTTTAGTGTCGGGAGGATTAAAGGTAATGCTCCTATGTATACATGTATGTAATCTGGCCGTATCAGGCACAAGTAGTCATTACGTCATTTGCTGGGACGGTGCATACGCATTGAATATAGTCCTGCGCGAAACTAGTACTTGCGCACAAGAGACCACTTTTCTTCCGCTCTCCCAAATAAGGTGTTTTGTTGAAATGACACTGGATTGTTGGCACATCCTCAGTAGTAACGTTACTCGGAGAGTGTACAAATTGAACCAAATGGACAGGTCCATTTGGTTCAATTTGTACACTTTCAGTGTTAGAAATTGAATTGAATTGAATAATTGCCATCTATGTAACCAAGGGCATACCACGAATGCCTCGTTTATCACAAACTCGCAGCCTTGTTTTGTCTCAAAAGAGAAAATAGCTTCATAGTCAACACTTCAAAATTCAAGGAATAGATTAACATTCATGTCAACGAGGACATCGGTTATATAATCATAAATCACTCCTGACTCTGAGTAAAGTATGTAATAAATAAAAGTATATACTGCAAGTACATGATATTACCGGTACATAGCCTACTTGGCTGATTGTGTTCGTCTTGGCTACTCAATCAGCTGCATCCCCCATATGGTGTTTGAATAAAGTGCAATCTTAATCCTATTATGTTCTGGATTACATAACAGTGGTGGCAAAATAAAATACTTTCAAGGACGTAAGTGTGTGGGTACGATTGATTTCTGATTTGAATATTAAATTGAACAGTTAAATCATGGCAATTCTATAATGTTCTGTACAGCTCAAAACAAGAATGACAATGAAAGTAATAACAAGCTTGTGCCAAGCTAACCCCCTTGAAAAGTACTGTCAAAACTGTCAAAAAAATAAATGAAAAAAGACCATTAGTGCATCAATAGTCATCAACAAACTATAGGTTAAAATTGTCTCTCTGTGAGTCAAACTAAATGTAAATGCCTCAACTCCTATACATTCCCATGTGCTTGTCAGGGTGGGGAGGGGTTCCCAGTTCAAATTATTTGGCAGGATCACAGCTTCAAAAGGTTCAGAATCACTGAACCAATTTGTACTGTCTCCCCCCTTCTCCGCTCCCTCCATTGGCTCCCAGTCGCTGCCCGCAGTCCAAAACTCTTATGCTATCCTTCAAAGCAACCAAAGGTATATCACAAGTCTGATCGGACCCTACAACCAAAGGTATGGCACCCCCATATATCACAAGTCTGACCGGACCCTACAAATCCTCCCGCTCGCTCAGATCAGCCAATAAAGGGAAGCTGGAAGTACATTCACTAAAGACACTCCACACGTCCCAAACTCTTCTCCCTTCTGGCTCCACTATAGAATGCACTTCCTATTGCAATCAGAACTGTCAGAACACTCTCCTAATCTTCCGCCGTAGTTTGAAAACCCACCTTCAGAATCCATCTAGCCTGCGGACCGTAGCACTTGAAATGTAGTACTTGCCCTATAGCCTCAACGACCTTACAGGCATATGCAAAGGCTCAATTTATGTAATTTAGATTCTTGTTTACTGTTCTTGTTTACTGTAAATCGCTCTGGATTAAGCCTAAATTGTAAATTGTACTGGGATCTCAATTAATCTACACAGTAAAATCCCCAGTGTTAAATAAGGGTCCATTTGGTTCCATTTGTACGCTCTCAAAGTTACAGTTACAGGCCCGTAAGGTAAGGGTCCATTTTGACCCTAACCCTGTTGCATGGCCCTCGAACGCAACGTTGTATTTTAATCCCTAGTCTCTGCGGTGATGGGAACTTTACCCCTGTGTGGACACCTGAGGTCCCCCCGCCCCCTCCCTCCCTCCCCACACACACACAGTCGCTGACAGGAGGTAGTGCAGTCTATCCAGATGGCACAACAAAGCCCTGAGGTCTGTTTTAATGAGCAGAGCTAATTACTGCAAGACTGTCCCCCATCTATATCCACCCTGACTGGACTAGCAGCCTTTCATATGCTAATATGACAGGAAAGAGGCACAGGATGCACACACGCACGCGCCGCACGTGTGCGCACGCACACACACACACACACACACACACACACACACACACACACACACACACACACACACACACAGAAATATATAGTACACGGTTACTATGGTACAGTACACATGCATACGCATGCATGCACTTGCAATGTGACAGACTGAACAAAATTATGTACATTTGATCCTCATTGTTAAAGTGATATTTTTAAGTTATATACACGCGTGTGTTTGTTAAAAAGGTCTATAGACTCTTCTTATATAGTGATCATTATTCTAGAATCTAGAGCGTAGTTCAGTGTAGGGGTCTAAACAGAAAATACATTTTCAGGTGGGACACCAGTTTCATTTAATCGGGAGAGAGAATCCACTTATCAGCTTCAAGTTGATAGTGTTCCAGTTCGACCTTTGTCTGCTCATGTTGTGTTCCTTCACTTAAAATGTCACTTGATTATCCTGTATGAGTTCTCTCTCCAATTAGAAATTATAGATTATAGAATTATAAATAGAATTTGTATCCTGACCTGAAATTGTATTTTCTGTTTATTAGAGAGCTGCTAAACAGATATGCTGTTATGCGTTTTGCCAAGTCTCGGAAAATGCAGTGTAAACCGTTCTTCCCCATAGTTCCTCTCTCACACTGCTCACCTCGGCTGATTCAGTCTCTTGTCACCCTGGCACACTGACAACACTTTCTTTTGCGTCCTCTCTCTCTGAGCTCCTGCTTTTGAATGAAGGTAATCCCTGCCCCAAATGATGCGATGACGTAATGTCCAGGGGTGAAATAAGGTTAAATGCACAGTACAAATAAACAAAGATCTGACAGTAATATAAATAACATAGGAGGAAGAAATAATTCAACTGATTAAGGGGAAAATTACAAAATAAGTGTAGCCTGCCTACTATGCTAAATCAAAAAGAAAATTAACATCCTCCTGACACCTGTCACACACAATGGAAACAAGCCCTCTGGGGCTTTTTGTGTTATACTTTTAGCATACCTTTTTGACTGTACTACCTGTACTGTTAACAGTGGCGTGCACAGACATATTAACACTAGCATGTCTGAGAGGTCATTTTGACCATTTATTCTTTTAGATTTTGAAGTTGATTATCTTTGCCCATGAAGCTTTCAGAAGGTTCCCCTTCCATGACCATCATCATCCATCATCATTCTATCATCTCATAAATCTTTGACATCTGAAACATTTTCTAAATATGAATGTAAGCACATGCTACTTGTGTCTCATTTTACTTCAGTCATGCTAGTGTTGGGGCCGGTGCTCAAGTGAAAAAAGGGCACCTTAATAGTGTGTGAGATTTATATTATTTTTCAAAAGGGCATATTGCTGTCCAGATTGAGGGCAAAGGGGCAAGTACTCTAGCACTACCTCAACTATCTGTGCACGCCCCTGACTGTTAATACAGTAGTTATTCAAAGAAAGAGCCTTTAATTTATGTGTTGTATTGGTGCACTCAGAGTTAAATTCACAAATGTTTTCGTGTGTGTCACTCTGTGGCTATGTTGGTATACGCCTGCCGACATAGACACGAGTCAACAGCTCATTCATATGATTAGAAGTCATTCTAGGGAAAGACAACGCTGTTAGTCTCTGTGGCTATGAGATAATGATGTTTTTATTTCTCCGCCTCCCGTAAAACGCACCTGGCAGTAGGGAGATAGAGTGAGTCATTAATGCCACTCTCACACACAAGAGCAGAAAATTGTGCCCTTGCTATAAATCCAGGAATTGTACAAAAATAAAAATACTTCTACACTGTGGTTGGCTCACGCTCTCACACACACACACACACACACACACACACACACACACACACACACACACACACACACACACACACACACACACACACACACACACACACACACACACACACACACACACACACACACACACACACACACACACACACACACACACACACACACACACACACACACACACACAATCTGTGTTCATACGGCAGCGGTGGCTCAGGGGTAAAGTGCCTGGATGGCAACCGTAAGGTTGCCAGTTCGAACCCGGGCTCCCCCAGAGTTACTGTCGAAGTGTCCTTGAGCAAGACACTGAACCCCTAATTGCTCCCGATGTGCTAGTTGGTGCCTTGCATGGTTTCCGCTGCCATCGGTGTATGAATGTGTGTGTGAATGGGTGAATGTAATGCACAATCTCTGTAAAGCGCCTTGGATAAAGGCGCTATATAAATGCACCATTTACCATACACAGGAAGGGAAAGCCATTAGTCACAAAGGTGTCATCAAGCACTCTTTAATTGTGTCATTTATCTCATTCATCTCCTTTCCATTTCCAATTGTCCCTCTCACCTTCACTGTGGTCTATCTCCTCTCTTCACTCTCTCTCTCTGTATCTGTCTCTGTCATTAATTGCAACATCATGCCACAACACTTGACTATTTTTAGCTGCTGTACGTGTAATGGCCTCTCAGTCCCTGCTGGCATCCACCGTTGATAGCTATATTAATATTCTCTAGTGCGACGAGAGGAGAGTAAAGGGGAGGGGACGGAGAGGAGAGAGAAAAGGAGGACAGGAGAAGAGAACAGAGGAGAGGTGACATCAGGAGAAACAGAAAGCAGGAGCAGAATACAGCACAAGCGACAGATGGGAAGGAGTTAGACTGCCTTTGTTTGCTAGACCAAACCGGGAAACTATAGTGTTCCAGCCGTGGAAAAGCAACTAGACCATGAATGGAACTTTAGGCAGTAACATTGTACCATCATTCATGACCACATGCCACACTACTTTGATGGGCTCGCTGTCCACATTTGTCCCCATGAGCATATAGCTCTATATGGGGATCATATAGAGCAGACCATATAGAGCAGACCATAGCTCTATATGGGGACCCACTGAAAAAGTATTATTATTTTAAGCCTAGAATCAAGCCATTCAGGATCCTCATGAGTCAGGACCATAAAACCGAAAATGAAAATCTCTAAACAAAGGGTATTTATTAAATGACCTATATCATATCATTAAATATTCAATTATGATTTGTCACAGAATCAAAGCTTTTATGGTCATGATTCACAGGATCCTGGATAGCTTGATTCTAGGCTTAGAATAATGAATCTAATTGTTTTTCTAAATCTATATGGGAAAAATGAATTGGAGAGTTTTCAGTGGGTCCAGAAAACCACAGTGCAGTGCAGTGGTAGATGGTGCATTACATTCATCCATTCACACCGATGCCGGAGGAAACCATGCAAGGCACAAGCCTGCACATCGGGAGAAATTTACAAGATAGGGCTCTATATATCAATGCTCTGTTAAATGGACCAAAATAAATAACTCTGGTTACACCATAATGATGTAATGACATTAAGATTTCTTTTGGTGTTTTTGCCTTTATTGATAGGGTACACGGTACAGTGTATTCTGTTGTGAGCTTGGAGGTGATCCGAATGTTATCAACCTATAATCACCAATATGATCCTTATCAGACCATGCAATGTGGATCAATATGGACATTTCCTATATGATACTGCCTACCACAAGTAGGCGACTAGGAAACGTGGAAGTGAAATTACTGCCGCCTTTGTTTTAATGTTTACTTACGTTTACGTGTCCAGTTAAGACTGAGGCTAGGGTTAGAGTAGGATAGGGTTAGTAATGGTGTTAGTAGCTAGTCGGACAACGCTGACCAACAATGACAGCTACTGAGATCTTGGTAGGTCTTTAGACGGCTACTGGTTAGAAAATTATTACTGAGCAGAAACCTTGCATTCCAACTTTTTATTTAATTTCGTATTTGAAAGCCCTACTTCAAAAAAAGTGTGTGAAAATAGTAGATCTGCCAAGCTTGTACATAATTGCTACAATATTTGATATAAAAAAATAAATAAAAAAATAATAATAATATAAAAAAGAAAACAAACATTTTTGGGCATACAAGGTTTCCACCCGACAAAATTATAATAAAACTAGATAAAGTGCCAATCGGCACAGGTCTCCACCAGGATTCTTCCTCAGCCTAGTGGGAATATGCGTGCACAGTTTCATCGCAATCGGACGCTGCCGAGTTGTGGCCATTTGCTACTCCTGAAAACTGTAGGAGACAATCGTGGCCAATCAGGATGGAATATGACAAATCAAACAAACCTGTGTTGATCACATGACTATGGAGATCATGTGTACCGATTTGCGTGAAATTTGGATAAAATCTGAAGGAGTAATAATAGAAAATGTGTTTTACATATGTGGGCCTCCTGGTGGCGCTATAAAGAGCAGATGTGAAACATTCCAGACAAAGGTTTTTCCTTGGCCTCTAGGGAGTTGGCATACAAAGTTATCCACAGATCCGTGCAGTTAGAGGTAAAAACACTTTTCGGCCAGTTATAGCGCCACCTTGAGGCTGAGTTGAAATTGTTCATGTGGCATTTCGTCCTCGGCCTAGTGGGAATGTGGGTGCACAATTTCAAGGAAATCACGCGATGTGTTCATGATTTGCAGCATTTTGTTTGAAACTGAGCACTCCTGTGAACTTTGGAAGCCAATCTTAACCAATCAGGATGGAGTCTGAGAAATCTGAAAGAAACGGTTTCGTTGAATGGCTGTAGAGAGACTGTGTACCAATTTGCGTGATGTTTGGACAAAATCTGTAGGTGTACTGTGCAAAAAGTTGTTTTGCACAAAGCGGCCTCCTGGTGGCGCTATAACAGGCCGTTCTGGAAAGTTTGGGGCAGAGGTTCATCGTTGGCATCCAGGGAGTGTGTGTGCAAAATTTGACATCAACCGGGTTAACGGTGGCCGAGATTAGCTACTAACGGACGGACGGACACACACACACACACACACACACACACACACACACACACACACACACACACACACACACACACACACACACACACACACACACACACACACACACACACACACACACACACACACACACGGACGGACGGACGGACGGAGTGCAAAACATACTCTCCCCACATGCCTTCGGCCTGGTGGAGACAACAAAATATTGTCCCACTACTTTCTGTGGAAAGGCAGTCAGTGGCTCTGCAGTGCTGCTTTGATCCGTTGGATATTTTCTCCCTGTGTAGAAAACGCATGGTTCTGGCTCACAGCACTCATCTGTCTGTCGCTGTCCACTGGCAGTGGTGCTGAACCATTCACCAATCCATGTGGACTGGAGTGACTTTCTGGCCTTGATCCGTCCATTGTATCGCAACTGCCAAGTTTGGCAACTACCTTTTTGTGCCATATAGCCTACATATTTTGGCAAATTATGGGTCTTTCATTTTCAAAAGACGAGTATATTATGACGTGTAATGTGAGAACGCAACAGTGTCCCGAAAAGGAATCCATTGCGTCTGTGGTCAAACTATATGGAAAATAGTACTTTTACAAAAGGTGGGTCCTTCAGTACGTCCATGATGCTCAGTGACAGAAGGTAAGTTTGTTTCCCCTCATCCCTGTATTCTTCTACAGGCATGCGTTCAGGTGAATTTCACCCGAGTTTAGTGATAGAATAACATCTCATTGGTCCGACCTCCCTTTAGTCAGACCATTACACTATCCCAAACCTCACAGGAAGCCATGGGTGCTTTTTAACCTGCAGCACAGATTTGTTTTAACCCGCCACACATGTCAGGGTGATTTTGAACCCATTTAGGCCTGACGTAAAAAAAAATAAAAAAAACGTTAGCTCTGAAAGAATATATATATATTATATATTCAAAGATTTGTGCCGCATTTTTACGATTTTTCAAAAATAGCAGACCTACAAGCTCGTAGCGCGCCACTCGGTGGCACGCTATGAGCTTGTAGATCTGCCATTTTTCAATAGCTAAAGTATAACATAATGATTAGTTAAAACACCAAAAGGGGTTCCCGTTCAGAATGGGTTAACCGGCCACCCAAGACTGACTAACAGGATGTCTGACTTATGGGCAGTCTGTGAAAATCCTGTACACCCACAATGGTGGTTTTCTTCCCACTGGACCATTCTCACATATCCCAGGAATGGTGGACCAAAGAGAAGTTACCGGCTCCATTATTACTTGTGCAAGCAGAGTGTCAATCAGGGACCAAGTATGTATGTATGTCAGTGGTGTCGCTCGGCCAATCAATATTATTTTTGAATATTTATATAATACCCACATTTTATCTATTTTTCGTTATTTTATGAAAAGTCATGATGAAATATTAAAGAATACCTCAAGTTGCCATGTAATGCTGAACTTCAATATATTTGATGAGAAATATTTTTGATGGAATATTTTACACTGGGAAAAATATACCAGAGTTTAGTGATGGTTTGACAAAAAGGATGTCTAGTGTTCTAGGGTTAAGTAAATTGGGTTCCCCACACAAGCTAACTTTACCAACTGACGACTAAAGAAATAAAGAACTATGCACACACACAATTTCAACACAAGAGCATGCAGTAGAAAGAGCGACACGGTGCAAAGAGGTGCTCGTGTTCACACAAAAGTCAACCTTACCATGTCTTGGGTAATAGTGAACCTATGTGCACCCCTGTAACCGGTCTGCTGTGCACCCCTGTAACCGGTCTGCTGTTCCCCTCGGCTCCCGTTGACTCCGGAATGGCAGCAAGGTCTGTCACAGTGTTTGGGGGGAAACAAACTATTAGTATCAACAGAAATTGCTCAAATAATCAAATTCTAAATTCTGTCTAAACAAAACAGCAGTGGTGAGAACTAAGGAAGTGGACACAAACATTTAGTACACTATATAAACAAAATAAATCTTTGCAATAGCAAAGAAAAGTATACCTTGGATTGTCTGTGTTCATTCACATCATCCCCCTCTCGGCACATGAGCTTATAACTGCCAGGCACATGAATTCAACCTATAGTAGTAGGTCACAAATAATTAAAATACTGATTTAGTACAATGGTCAAAACAAAATACATTCATCATGTTACTCACCCAGGCAGGCAGGGGAAAGATAGACCCAGGTCGGAAGACCCACAGCCAGGCCAACAACACCAAGCAGTTTGGTAGAATGACTGCAGTGCAGGGCCTTTAAATACTCACACTGATTGATAATGAGGAAGTGCAGGCATCCTATGGTGGTCCCTGAGGCTCAACTCTGACTGGAAAGAAGGAAGGAAGGAAGGAAGGAAGGAAGGAAGGAAGGAAGGAAGGAAGGACAAAAGTCTGTGACTGTGACAGTACTTCCCCCTCAAGGGACGGCTCTTGACGTCCCACAATGTCCATGAAGAAGAGGGACTTGGGGATTGTAGAGGGGGGCAACTTGGGCAAGAACAGGCTTGAGAGCACAGGTAGGCAGGCAGAGAAAGGCATGAGGGCAGGCAGGGAAAGGGGCTAAAAAAAACCCAGAGCGTTCTTCCACTGCAGTGCTGGGACAGAGAAGAGAAGAGAAGAGAAGAGAAGAGAAGAGAAGAGAAGAGAAGAGAAGAGAAGAGAAGAGAAGAGAAGAGAAGAGAAGAGAAGTTAAAAAAAATATATATATATATTAAAAACGAATAACAGATAAATAAATCAAATAACAAATAAATCCCCACACCTCTCAAAGGTAGCCAGCTGGTATGCCCTTTCTTTAATTGGCCAGCCAATCACCTCCAGCAGCACCCCTCATGTTAACCCAAAGGAACCTAAATAAACTCAAATGTATTAACTAATACAATCATTAAGTATTATTAGTAGGCTATTGATCTCTGTCAAACTTATGTCCTGTGTATAGTTATTTATGTTTGTGTTGTGTAGTGCTGAAAAGTAATTTGAATTTTTCATTTCATATATTTTGCAATATTTGGATGACTTAATGTAGGGCTGCTGGAGTCATCACACCACCTGGAGTTTTGTTTATTGTGAATAGCTTTAGCCTATATTATGGTGGAAAATAAATTGCCCTTTGAGGATCAATAATAAAGTGCATCCTTTTCTATCCTATCCTACCTGTAATGATGAATTAAATCCATGTCACATAGGTGACCACTGGCAACCTAGAAAACAGGCCCATGATGCCCCGCGTTCTGAGAGGAAGTGGGACACTGAATGACCATACAAGGGGATCAAGGGCAAGGCCATCCTAAGCAAACAGGCTGTGTGTGTATACAGACTAGGCTGATCCTATTGAGAGAAATGTAAGAGGCTGGTGACCCACCAGCTTTATTACTGATTAACTCTCCCATGCAGTCTCCACAAACACGCAGCAGATACACAGGCTTCATAAAACAGCAGCACACCTCTAAACATTCACACCACACACACACACACACACACACACACACACACACACACACACACACACACACACACACACACACACACACACACACACACACACACACACACACACACACACACACACACACACACACACACACACACACACGCACACACTGAGCACTGGTCTGGTTCCCAAACCTTTTATCTCAAGACCCAAAATAAAAGAGGAATAAAACGTTTGCCCGGGACCCAAACTATTTCACAGCAGCTCACAAATCTTGTTGCTGCAGATATGGGAGTTTTTTGTCATTGTCTCCACCAGGCCGAAGGCATGGGGGGAGAGTATGTTTTGCACTCCGTCCGTCCGTCCGTGTGTCCGTCCGTGTGTCCGTCCGTGTGTGTGTCCGTGAGCAGCTAATCTCGGCCACCGTTAACCCGGTCGATGCCAAATTTTGTACACACACTCCCTGGATGCCAACAATGAACCTCTACCCCAAACTTTCCAGAACGGCCTGTTATAGCGCCACCAGGAGGCCGCTTTGTGCAAAACAAGTTTTTGCACAGTACACCTACAGATTTTGTCCAAACATCACGCAAATTGGTACACTCTCTAGAGCCATTCAACGAAACCGGTCTTTCAGATTTCTCAGACTCCATCCTGATTGGTTAAGATTGGCTTCCAAAGTTCACAGGAGTGCTCAGTTTCAAACAAAATGCTGCAAATCATGAACACATCGCGTGATTTCCGTGAAATTGTGCACCCACATTCCCACTAGGCCGAGGACGAAATGCCACATGAACAACTCAGCCTCAAGGTGGCGCTATAACTGGCCGAAAAGTGTTTTTACCTCTAACTGCACGGATCTGTGGATAACTTTGTATGCCAACTCCCTAGAGGCCAAGGAAAAACCTTTGCCTGGAATTTTTCACATCTGCTCTTTATAGCGCCACCAGGAGGCCGACATATGTAAAACACATTTTCTATTATTACTCCTTCAGATTTTTTACTTTTGTTGCCCTTTTATCCAACCACCAGATGAAGGCAAGCTGCAATGTCCTACATTCCTATCCTGGTGGAGACCTGTGCCCAGAAGGGCACTTTTTCTAGTTAGTCATGTTTTCTCTGGGTGGTTGTAATCTGTGAGAAGTATGTGTCTCTGATGTCTTGGTACAGTGGACAGATGGTTAGGAAATGTATTGCTCAGTTTCCAATTCATTTTGTGTGCAGTGGGTTCATATAGTCTGTCTTCTCTAGGGAGAGAGGCCTGCCTATGACGGCCTTTCTCACCGAGTACTGTACCTATAGTTGTGATTTTTCTGTTTTGGGTCGGTCACGGTGCTCAGATATTCTGCCACAGTGTATTCTCTGTGTAGGGCCAGGTAGCATTCTAGTTTACTCTGCTTTTGTGTTGCTTCTTTCCAATGTGTCAGATAGCTTTCCTTTTGCTGATTTATGATTTAGATAACTTTCCTTTTGCAGATTTATAATTTGGCTTAGTCCAATGGGTTTTCTATATGTTGGCTCTGTTGGTATCTCTCTAGCATTTCACTGTGTGCGAGTGCCTTGTTTAATGAAAGAAATACCTTGTATCCCCCATGGCATAAAATGGGGAAATACTAACACCAAAAACTAAATATTGGTTTCAGTATTGGCCATCGGCTAAAATTGTTATTTTAAACATTGGTATGCATTTGCATATTGGTAAATTCTTCCCTAGGATAAAACAATAATATGAATGATGGTAAACCTAGAATAGCCATAAATCTAGATTACCATTCCATCCACGCATTCCCTCATGCCGGGTGATAATTTGCCTATCAAATACGCCTAGCCTTATTTACTGACAAATGCAAAGGCAAAAGCAATTGATCGTCAACTTAATTTAATGTAACAACTCTGGCAATAATGCAGAAATTATGGAAAATGTAAAGTGGATATAATTCTTCTTCTTCCCCTCCCTTCTCTCCCTTCCCTCTCTCCCCCGTCTCTCTCTGCCTCAATCTCTCTCTCTCAGATGCATATGGCTTTTCTGTTCAACATTCATCTTTCACAGTTTTCCAGGGATCACTCTTCTCTTCTCCTACACACATGCCTCTACAAACACAACAAACGCTTGACACAAACTCATTCACAAAAATGTAGCAGCACTCAGTTCAAGCTTAACCATTGGATTAAGGGATTAGAGAGTGAAACATATTTGTGTATAGGTGCGCACGCGTGTACACACACATGCACACGCACGTGCGCATGCGTGCGTGTGTGTGTGTGTGCGTACAGTCGTACACACATCAGGATCTCC
The DNA here is from genome assembly GCF_964188405.1 of Protomyctophum parallelum. NCBI lineage: Eukaryota > Metazoa > Chordata > Actinopteri > Myctophiformes > Myctophidae > Protomyctophum > Protomyctophum parallelum. The sequence continues at coordinate 27,461,662 of NC_139713.1, forward strand.
ATCTATTGATGGAGGACATGATGAGGGGTGGAGTGACATCAGAGTAGAGTCCCTCCTCGACCAATCCCCTCGTAGGCATCCTGCCAGCCCTCCACCGGTCCACCCCGCCACCCCCCAATCCTCTTCCTTGTTGCTATGGTAGCAGCTTCATTCTCATTCTCCAGGAACCATTGTTTAGGTGTAGTAGTAGTAGTAGTAGTAATTGATTGTCTGTCTGTCTGTCTGTGTGCATGCACGCTCACGTGCGTGCATGCGTTCGTTGTTGTCAAGTGACAAAACTTGTGCTTTTAAATAAATTATAAAAAAAATATTAATCAAAGTTGAGCTCACTGCCAATAGCTAGCATAATGTAAATTGATGGTAATGATTAATTCAGCTGTGTGTCTGTATGCTATGCTATGACGTGGAATGCATACATTTGGCTTGGGAGGGAATAGCATAACAAGCATAGCTGACTGATTGGTGAGGGGGGATAATGGAGGATTATCAGGTGTGTATGGGGGAGTTGTTATCACATGAGATTGTTATCAGCCTGAAGCGTGGTCTTCCCTCCTGCTGTCAGGGGGAAAACCTTGTATCTCCATATTTGAACGTCCCCCCCCCCCCGTAAATTAATGCCCTATACTTTGTTAAAGTACCCTGCTTCGTGCAAGTCAGGAACAATGCATTACATCATATTGATGACATCAGGATACTCCGGGGATTTGTGGATTTATCAATCATTTTCTTCTCTGCCCATATGAGCATAAAGTATGTGTCTCTCTGTCTGCCTGTGTGCCTTTTATGCTCATATATGGAGTTCCCATGATGTCCAGTGATGTCAGTATATATGCCTATATTTGGGCATATTGTTCGGAACTGTCAGTTCTTGACAACCACATACAGCCAACTTGATGCCTTGGGACTGATGTAGGCGGCCTGTATGGGCATATAGCGGATGGATTAGTGGTTCTGGCCTGTATGGGCATATAGCGGATGGATTAGCGCTTCTGGACAACGGCCTATCCGACCGTCTTGACGCCAGGCACGGCGACACTCCCTCGGGGTTGTCGGTTACGGACGGTTCTTGAGATACGTGAACTACAGACACACAGAGATTTCACATATTTATAGAATGGATTTAACAATAAAACGTATTAACAAAAAGCTTGTGACTACTAATAACTACATTGGATCCATTCACAGGTTCTTATTTCCATTTCTTGAAATGTTATGCTCTCTTGAACATACAGTACAAGGTTTACTTACAGCCAACAACTCCATTTTTCACAGCTGGTGCCATGTACACGTAACTCCTTGTAACCATGGAAATGAGATATCCATGCAAATACCTTCAGTGCACCCTGCAAGGGTTTTAATGATAAAACATGCAAATTAGGTTCAGGTTAGGACCTCTCTCGCACGCACGTGTGTGTGTGTGTGTGTGTGTGTGTGCGTGTATCCCAGATCCCATTTCACAATTTTAAAAAATAAAAAAATAAATGAAGCTTGAAGCTCACAATGCGTGGCATCAAGATGCATTGTGAGCTTGTGCCTTGTAGATCGTACATTTTCAAATTAAATTTATATAGGGCTGATGCAGTGGTTTGTTCTACCGTTTTTTAATACCGACATCCGTCTGCTAATCATTTCATCCATTGACCATTAATGCATGTTGTAATAATAATCTAATTTTTACACTACATTACACTAACTAATGGTTTTCAAATAATTGTAGTGGAGTATATTTGCCGTAGGCAAAAGTACAGAAATTTGTAAAGTAACAAAACCTAATAATGTACTTAAGTATACAGTACTTTAAATGTACTTTACACACTGATTAAAATTGACCTGTCACCTTTGTATAGGCCTATGTGCTACTGGTTGCTACACATCTGACACAGGTCCCGTAGACCCCCAAGCTATTCGAAAATATAACAAACAAAACAAATAAAAATAAAAAACAACAAAACAACTTAAACATCTTGACAAAGATTTAATTAATTGTGTTATGGTGACATAACATATTTTCAAATGGCATGTGGCGAAATACTTTGGAGTAGCTATAATCCTCCAAATTACACTACACCTAAATCGGCAAACATAATTTAGGCCCCTATGTTTATAGTATATAGCCTACTAGTCATATTAAGCCAAATAGCTCTCTGGGGGAAGAGATTACACTGTGACTGTCACTGGAGGGAAGGGGAGGCTGAATGGCGCTGCATGTGGCGGTTGACGTCACCTCCGCCGTAACGCGAAGCCTCCGATTCATAAGAGAGAGGAGAGAGAGAGAGAGAGAGAGAGAGAGAGAGAGAGAGAGAGAGGAGAGAGGAGAGAGAGACAGAGAGAGAGAGAGAGAGAGAGAGAGAGAGAGAGAGAGAGAGAGAGAGAGAGAGAGAGAGAGAGGACGAGAGAGAGACGAGAGAGAGAGAGAGAGAGAGAGAGAGAGAGGGGGGGGGGGAGAGAGAGAGGAGAGAGAGAGAGAGAGAGAGAGAGAGAGGGGGGGAGAGAGAGGAGAGAGAGAGAGAGAGAGAGAGAGAGAGAGAGAGAGAGAGAGAGAGCTGCGCGTAATAGTATAGTAGCCTGCTCTCACTGGACGCACAGATTATTATTGTGGGTACTACCGTCCGTGCGCCAAATCAACAAAGGAGGGAATAATATAACCAGAATCACCACCAACAATCAACCTGTCTGTCTCTGACTGTGCTCATGATGGTGGAAGAAGTGACGGACACGGAGCCGGCGGCGGAGCAGCTGTGCGAGATGGAGTGCACGTTGCTGAAGCGGCTGCTGAAAGACGACGGCCGCGGCGCCAACCAGAATAAGTGTCTGCTGCTGGACTGCCGGCCGTTCCTCGCCTTCAGCGCCGGACACATCCGCGGCGCGGTCAACGCGCGCTGCAACACCATCGTCCGGAGGCGGGCCAAGGGCTCCGCGCTCAGCCTGGACCAGGTCCTGGGCGCCGGGGACGGCGAGGTGCGCGCCAGGCTCCGCGCGGGGCTGTACTCGGCCGTGGTGCTCTACGACGAGCGGAGCCCGGACAGCGACGCCGCGGTGCGGCAGCGGGACAGCACCGTCGCGCTGGTGGTCCACGCGCTGTGCCGGGACACGGAGTACGGAGCCGAGATCCACCTGCTGAAAGGTAGCCTATATGTATAACGCCGCCCTAGGCTACACATGCACGCTCGCTGCTTTTACTGCCCCTGTGCCCCAATAGCAGTCTAGACAAAATAGGACAGAATAACTAAATTAGAGGATGATGACAATAATAATAATAATAGTAATAATAATACATGTATAACAGTATTTATATTAGCCTTATTAATATTATTGTTATTATATCGCCTACAATAATATTTTGCCACTATATTAGCCTATAAATGAATGAATGAATGTTGCATGATGCAACCACCAAAACAGCAGGTATATAGGCTGCCCTATTACTATACTGCTCAATGTCTTTGTTTACAATCATGCAATCCTCTAATAGCCTTAAAAGTATTGTTCTGGCTGTCAAATGATTTATATATATTTATTCATTTTTGTCTTTTTGGCCATATGCTGCACATAGCCTAGTATGCCAGCCCTATTGTATGCGTACAACAACACACACTAAACGAGCTTGAATGAGGTAATGGTGAGCCAATCACACCACTGGCCACATCTGGCTGATATTATAGCCTCTTTCTCAGCAGCCACAACTGTCCAGTATGCCACTTATAGTATCGGCTACAGTCCAAATGGTCCCTTACAGGTCTGTAACTGTAACTCTGCAGTGTTCAGTGTTTTTTTAATATAAATATAAATAAATATATATTTGGGAGACCAATCTGAACTGTAAAATTGTCAGGTTCATTCAACTCTGCATGGGAGTGAACAAAATGGAACTATAAAAAGGACGGGTCCCCATGGTGCATTTGTACACTCTCAGAGTTACAGACCCCAGGGGGTCCGGCAGGTCCCCCGAACCAGTGCAGTACACAGACACAGTAAAATCCTTAGTACATTGTGTATACATTTGCAACCCTGAGAGCATACTAATGTTACATTTGTATACACTCAGATTTTAACATTGAGGATTGTATATATACATCGGTATACTGTATGATTGAATCAGTACAAACATTAAAATAAATAACTCCAATAGGCCTATACTCATAATCTTGGTGCAGTGTCTGAAGGTTGGGTATACAGTGCTTTATGTGGTGCAGTTCCTGTGTGTACACAGCTTGGCCCGTCTGGTAGCCTATATAACAGTCCCAGGACCACCAGTGGGAGTGGGTAAAGGCCAGGGATAGTCAATAAACCAATGCACACACTAATATCCTGCACTGTCCATTTAAACCTGACAGTGAACAAATGGAACCAAATGGACCGGAAGGGTTTAACCCATTCTGAACGGGCACCCATTTTGGTGTCAGCATCATGTTATGCTTTAGCTATTGAAAAATAGCAGATCTACAAGCTCATATCGCGCCACCGAGTGGCGCGATACGGGCTTGTAGGTCTGCTATTTTTGAAAAATCGAAGAGCGACTGACATTTATAGAATCTGATCTCAGAATGGGTTCATCAGACCAGTGTGTGTCCGGCGGAAACCTCGTATGAATCTGATCTCAGGTCAGAATGGGTTAAGAGGTACAGTACACGGTATATATACAGTATGTACAGTAGTAGGCTAGTAGAGATCTAGGACTATAGGGTCATTCTCAAAATGAGGTCAGTTTAACCTGCAGGGCTGTTAGATTGCAATAAGGATTGATCAATGAGTTTCTTCACTAAAGATTCAAAATGCAAGACTTACATATGATATATAATACAGATAGACTATACACAAGAGTACAATAACAACAACAAAGAGATAATAAAGAATAGAGACATTAAGTCAATAGTCAAATGAAAATATATTTTTAAATGATGTACGTTAGTCATAGCACAAGTTGAAGTGCTTGAAGGTGCTGTGTGCATGGTTCCTATTGTAGGCCTGTGTGCATTGTGTACAATGTGTATATTCATGTATATTTGCACATTGGCTACATATATGTTTAATATATACAAACATACACAGTGTGCACTGACACTGTGCATACAGTATGTTTGTGTGTGCAGTCTTATGCAAAGTGGCATGTGCCTGTGTGTGTCCACAAAGAAAACAACCAACTGGAACCCAAACTGGTTCTTCAGAGTGATGCCATGGAACAGGCAACCTATTTGACATGAAATGTCATGTTTTTACTTTCTTGATTGTCAGTGTGTCATACCAACATCAACTGTAATTACGGCATCACATCAAAATAAAGAATATTTCCTACCTACTGTATAGCCTCCCTAGTCCTTCCCCAGTCAGAGTTAAATCAATGTAGAATTATGTGCAGGATGTAATTTAGTTGACATAAGAACACTGATCCCCATTTAACAAGATAGTTTCTCTATATCCCTATATTATTGTTCGATATATGATCTACATCATTCGATGCCATATTGATGTGGTACCGAGATGACAGACAAGTTATGATGCATTCTCTAATTGTGTGAACCTCTCGTAAATGAGGTAACGCTGATATTTAATGACTTATTTTACACATTTTATGGGGACCACCTGTTCTGGACACTTTGAGAACCACTAGGCTAGAGAACATGTTGTGTTTGTGCTTGGCAGCAGATGATTGGGCCTTTATTTATTGCTATAATACATCATGATGATTTATTTCTGTTTCCAGGTGGATATGATAAATTTTTCACAGAATACCCAGATTTCTGCTTGAAGACTAAATCATTACCGCCTTTCGCCAATCAGTCCAGCGTGGATTCCGCCTGTTCCTCGTGTGGCACACCTCATCGTGAACAGGTAATGCATGACACAAAAACAATTATTCTGATTAAATTCTGCAAATGTTTTCATTCCCCAGAGGGGTGGGCTTCTAAAGGCCTATTGTTGACTTGCTACTGTAGTTCAAAAGGAGAGCAGATTGCGTAAATAAAATGAAGCCCCAGTCTCATTTTAATGCATCACACGTATCGCACACCCAGAGAACATACTGTACATTACGCTCACACACACACACACACACGTCAACACCTCCTCTCTCTCTGTCTCTGTTCTGTCGATCCTCTCGGTTCACATTTCATTGTGGTATTGATCATTTCCTCCCGCCCGTGTCTGTGGCGGTTACATGAATGCACGGCGCATCCTCGTCAATAACTCCTACTACCGGTATAGACTGCCGGACAGCATGTGTACGTGCACATAAGTGCATGTGTATTTCCACCACAAGACAGACAATCCAATGTAAAAAAAAAATTAAAGAAAAAATAGAAAATATTTTTCCATTTATTGTTGAGAGCTTGTAGATCAGCTATTTTCGCTCCTAATCGTCCGGCACTGTAGTATGAGGAAGTAGGGCATTAGTAAAAAATAAATAAAAGAAACATGAAAAGGTGAAATACAGAGATGCAAGGTTTTTGCCCGACAACAACCAACAATGACATTTCCCTCCAGAGAGAGAGAGAGAGAGAGAACACACAGAGCCAACTCAGGAGCCAGGCGCAATTGACCAAAGTCTAGACTAGACGACGGTTTTTAAGTGGTTAAATGAATGAGTCATTTCCCCCTACCAGGGTGGCCCAGTGGAGATCCTTCCGTTCCTCTTCCTGGGCAGTGCTCTGCATGCTTCCAAGAGGGAGGTGCTGGACGGGATGGGCATCTCTGCCCTCCTCAACGTGTCCGCCGACTGTCCCAACCACTTCGAGGGGGCCTACCTGTACAAGTGCATCCCCGTGGAGGACAACCACAAGGCAGACATCAGCTGCTGGTTCCTGGAGGCCATCGAGTTCATAGGTCAGTGGAACGGTGGGAAATATAAAAGAATGTGTGAGTGTGTGTGTGTGGGCGAGTGCAAGCACAGTACAAGTTGGTTACATTTGTTACAAAGACAAATACCATCAGAGAATTTGACACTATGTGTGTGCAGTCTGTGCACGTATTTGGCTGTACTGTCTGTACTGTACATATGCATGTGTCACATTAACAGATAATTGTACATGGATGAGTAGGTGTGTGTGAGATGAGAAGTTGCCACCAGGAGGATACAAGTGCATTTCCATAAAGACATCAGTTTGCTGTTCCTCAAGTCCACTGGATTCATAAGTGAGTGTGGAGTAGACTGTAGAAACTCATTAAGTAGAAAATTAAATTATCTCTGAAATTATGCCACAGACTGAGCCTGTGTGTGTGTGCGTGCGCGCGCATATATGTGTGTGTATGTGCCTCGTGTACTTGAATTACTATACTTGTCAAGAGTTAAATGTGATAAATAGACAATTGTGAGGACATTCTTCCTGGTCCCCATGAGAGAATTGGTTGTTCTATGGTTAAAAAAATAATTAGGCTTACAATGACTTACCGTACAAAGATTCAGATTGGGTTTAGGAATACTGTAGGTATTTAGGGGTCGGAATTATGGTTGATTTATTATTTATTATTAATTGCACACCAGTGTTAGTAGCATACATCGTCTACTTTAGACTATGGGTTAGGGTTGAAAATGGCAAAAGCTATTGTAAAAATGGCAGTATTAAAATGGTAATCCTAAAATGCTGATGTCCACACAAGTACAGTAATACAAATACGTGTGTGTGTGTGTGTGTGTGTGTGTTTCCACCACAAGACATCAGTTTCCTGTTGCTCAAGTCCATTGGGTTCATAAGTCAGTGTGCATCAGACTGTGGAAGCTCATTATGTAGCAAATTAAATTATCTCTGGTGATGCATCGTCTCTGTGCTGTAGCTCTGGTAAATAGGATATTAATGTAAATGTGTGTGTGTGCACGCATGTAAACCGGTTATGCTGTATTCACTGTGCTTGTACAGGTGCTGGTGGTGTGTGTGTGTGTGTGTGGGGGGGGGGGGGGGGGATAGTAAGACCACCAACAGACCTACTATCTATTAAGGCTGCACAATATAACGTTATCGTATCGTTATCGAGGTATGAACATGCACAATATCAGTATCGCGATATAGATATATCGATATATCGTCCACTTCTAAAGCCAGCCCTCTGTTTTAGCCTGTGCCCCTCGGAAAATAAACCATCACTCCGTTTGTCCCTCTGTCCTGCACACACGAACACGCGCGCACGCACAACACACACACACACACACACACACACACACACACACACACACACACACACACACACACACACACACACACACACACACACAATCGTATCGAGATATCTGCAATATATATCGTGATATGAATTGTATCGTATCGATAGAGATATCTGCCATATATATCGTGATATGAATTTTTGTCCATATCGTGCAGCCCTATCTATTCTATGATCTGGTGATATGCATCAAATATGTCGATTATTCAAAAGCTTGTAAATAATCGTGATGTTGGGGAAAACTGAATCCATTCTCTTCGGATCAAATAGTAATCTCAGCAAGGCAGATGGCTTCTTGGTTAGAGTGGGTGACAATATTATCACACGAAAAGATGAAATTACCTACCTAGGTTCCATCCTGGAGGCTAATCTTTCCGGTGATAAAATGGCCACCAACGTAATCAAAAAAGTCAATCAAAGAACAAGATTCCTTTACAGAATCTCCTCACTGGTCAACAAAAACACCTTGAAGACCTTAACAGGAGCCCTCGTACAAGGTTTCTTTGACTATGCATGCACCTCTTGGTACCACAGCACCTCAAAGCATCTTGCAATGGGTCTGGCCACAAGATTCGATACACCACCAAGATACCCATGTACCTGTCTAAATACTTCCTTAATGTTAACGAAGTCCACACCCACAACACCAGAGGGAGTGCAACAAACCATGTACAATCCATATTTGGCACAAACAAGGGACTAAATTATTTTCGCTCCTATGCCACCAAAAAACGCCCTACCATCAGTCATTAAAACATGTGAATCCCTAGACCCTTGACCCGCTCTCAAAGGGCACCTACGGACGGCTGCAATTCGAAACTGGCCCCCCTAAAATCTGAATCCCCCCACCGCCCCCCCTTTTCCCTCACTGTATATGTCTATTTTCCCTTTTTACCTCCATTATGATGAATTCCTGTTCTGTTCTTTGACTATATTGAAGTGTCTATTTGTACGTCTCTAAATGTTTTGATGAATTGAACATGGTGGACCCTCTTGTAAACAAGTGTAATGCTTAATCGGGTCGTCCACTCACAGTTAACAGTCTTTGTATTGAGTTTGTGCTTGAAATGTACTGTAATTCTGCAAACTGTTAATAAATATTTCAATCAATCAATCAAACGTTGTCGCCCAGGCCTAAAGCTCACGGTCAATGACCACCCCCCCCTCTCTCTCTCTCTCTCCACAGACTCGGTGCGACACTCCAGCGGGCGGGTGCTGGTCCACTGCCAGGCGGGCATCTCCCGCTCGGCCACCATCTGCCTGGCGTACCTGATGAAGAGGAAGCGCGTGCGGCTGGACGAGGCCTTCGAGTTCGTGCGCCGGCGGCGCAGCATCATCTCGCCCAACTTCAGCTTCATGGGGCAGCTGCTGCAGTTCGAGTCACAGCTCCTCGCCACGTCATGCGCGGCGGCGGCAGCGGCCAGCCCGCTCCTGCCGCCCAAGTCTTCCTCCGTGGTGGTGGGCGGCTCCAACGGCGGCACGCCCACCTCGCCGTTCATCTTCAGCTTCCCGGTGTCGGTGGTGAACCCCGTCTACCTGCACCACAGCCCCCTCACCACCTCGCCGGGCTGCTGATCGCAGCCTACTGTTAAAGAGACTCGGATTCGAGACATTTGGCTGAATGAGTCCGCCATTGACTTCGCACGAGGACTGAGGCATAGACTGGTTCTGGTCCGGGGGGGGGGGGGGGGGGGTGGGGGGGGTGTCTTGCGGGTCCGGTAACTCTGAGAGCGCACAATGGATCCGTAAGGGTCCACTCAGCACCATTTGCTCGCTCTGAGAATTTATCTTTGGGGTCCCTTTGGGGGGAAAAAAGAAGAAAAAGAAAGTTCCATCCCATGGTTGCAAATGTACACTCACAAGTTAGGGTCCATTTGGACCCCGGATGGGGCTTGGAGAAGCAGTGACTGCTGGAGCAGGGCCGTTCAAACTGTCATGGTGCCTAACCCAAAACCTAAAGACTACAAGACCCTCGCGGTCTTAGAGGACCTTTTTTGTTTCATGGTCAGATACAACAACAGGAGATGTAACCTAGCTCGTAGGTGAGGATTTAGACTTTGTTGTACGACGGAGTATAGATTACACCTGTTTAAACATGATTTATTTAGATTATATGGTGGGTAATCAACCATGTTTCAGCACACACACACACACACACACACACACACACACAGGAAGCAGGGTCTGTTGCTACGCAGATGACAGGTCTTTAAGAAAAGAGATGGACACAGGAAGGAAGACCCCCCCCCCCATCCCCTGGTGTCCTATTTGCCAGGCGCAAGAGATCAATGCAAATTTAGAGCGGAGGTAACAAAATCTTAGATCTGCCGTTCTCAAACCTTAATCCTCACCCCGTTTCTAACAATTTTTTTTATTCACAAGGCCAAATGTGATTGAACAGATTTTGAACACTATAATATATAATTCTAACCCCCTAAAGGACGCCACTGTGTTTAAGAACCACTGTGTTAGTCAGAGGGGGAGAGAGAGAAGAGAAGAGAAGAGAAGGGGGGGAATGACAGAGAGCAGGAGTCTTAGTTAGTGACAGGTGCTATGCTGGCATCCTGACTGGAGCTTCCTGTCTTTCACATATCTCCTTCCTCTCTCTCCCTCTCTTCCTCTCCCACGCACACGCTCTTCTCTGCCTTTCATCCTTCCTGTCTTATGCCCTCTCCAACTCCTCTATTCAGCTCTTGCTTCCATTCATTTGGTCTCCTCCTCTCATGATCTCTTCTCACAGAGCTCTTTCTGCGTACTGTAGGTTAGCCTTCTTCGCTCCTCATTTCATCACTCCCCCTCCCCTTGTCAATGTATGGAAAAGCCTGATTTATGCTTGGTTGCACTTGCACACGGTCGTTGTTCACCCAAAAATAGCCGATCTCACAATGTGACGCATCGGAAATATAAAGCAGGTTTAAATTAATCAAATTCTTCCTTGGTTAAGAGGACTGTTGGACTAAGGAAAGACTACATGAATCAGAACAAGCCAAAGGACAAACGGACTGGTCTGGGAAACCCCTCTGCCTGCCCGTTTCACAGTTCACACTCAAGAAAACCCCACTGCCTGCCCCTGGTTCACACTCGAGGAAACCCCACTGCCTGACCCTGTATCACAAGGAAACCCCTCAGAACATTTAATACAACTGCTGAAAAGAAATCCCCATTTGTTTGACATCATTAATATTGTACACCTCATGTACAATATTAATGGCACCAGGTTTTAATTATACCTTGAGCACAGAGACATTTTGTGCTGATAGTCATTTATTATATAAAGACTCCTTTCTAGTGTTTTGGCATCTAGAATGGAAGATAATAATTTTGGGGAGTTCAGGGGTCTTGGAACATCACCAGGCTGCCTTGTCAACCAAGGTATTCCCATAGGTTTACGTGTCCCCGGAATGCTGGTGGCACATTTCTACTGTATGCTTTTAGTTTTTGTTGTTTGGGGGCTAAGAAAACAATATTGTGCAATCTCAGCCAGAAGATACTATCAAACCTAAATAATGACTAGTTGGCTGGTATGTAGCAGAGACAAATTTGGATTGAGAGAAAATGACACGATGCAAATAATGCAATACATTTGTATAGAAACTCCCTTACATATGAACTCAAACTGTCCTGCGTACAGGCAGCACTGGGGCAGATACAAATGGGAACACGAGACTGAGAAAGATTCTGTGAAAACCATTTAACCATTTACCACTTAAACCGTATATAGCTTGAGGAACCGAATAGAACATAGGGCCACTTCTCTTTTCTGTCGCCCTATTAGTTTGAATGCTGTTCCCTAGACAAATCTCTGGGAAAATAGCTGATGTACAAGTTCACACACATCGCAGTGCGATGTGTTGTGAGCTTGCAGATCGGCTATTTTCCCAGAATAGGGACACTACTAGGGTTCATGTGGTTAAGGCAACAAACATTTAGGGAAATAAGCAGCTTAGCTCCTGAACTGTGCTGCCTGTAGTCTAAAGACAGGCATCAGACACAGACACTTGGTGCATGTGAATGTTAATACCTGATTTATACTCATGTACTGTCCAACAGAGTATATAAGTCACCCAGTTAATGACCAATTAAACTGTGTTTTTGTCTACCATCTAGTAAAACAAATGCCTGGGTATCAAGGCTAATCTTGTCTACAATTGACCTGCACTCTTGTGAAATGGGTTTGGATAACTAACTGAAAAAAGGTCCAGACAGTTATGTTTGTAAATTTTCACGTTATCGGTACATTTTTCTATAGCATCAACTGGTTCCATATAGCATCCAAAAATGTTGTACATACGTTTTATGGATCGGTCAAAGAAATAACTTGGCTGCGGAGGAAGAATAAATAGACTTCACGCAAAACAAGTTACAAAACATACGTGTCAAATATGATAAAATGCTATTTTTAGTTCTGTGAGATATGTTAAAATTTGTAACGATGCAAGTGAATGATTTGACAAGTTACGTTTCTCCATACAATTTTTTATCTATGGTTGGATCTATTTGGATGCGTTATGATCTACATACTGTACTAGATTACTAGAATACTGCCCAAAGGCAAGATGTACAGACTCCTCAGCCGTGACATGTCATCCCCACACACGGTACAACCCCCATGAACCTTTTCCTCTTTTCAAAGATTGTTGACACGTCTCTGTAGCACTTTGAAGTGATGCAATATTGTATTTATATGATTAATGATGGATTTGCACATCATGATGATGGTAGACTTGTTAGGTTTTCCATTAAAGACATTCTGTGAGAGAACGAGGGAGATTGAGAGAGTTAATCAATGAAAAACGCAATACCTTTTACACTGGTCTCTCCGTCTCTCTATTCAAAGCTGTACACCCATAATGGCAATATCAATACCATCATGAAGATTTTTTTCCCCCCTTCATTTGATTTGAATGATTTGAAAATGTGCATTTATTTATTACTAGGATTCCATTGTTGAATAAAACACTGTTCTTAATGAAGGCGTCTGTCCCGTTTTTAAATTATACAATGCTATAAATGGGTGGATGATGGCTAGGAGTGACAAAAAGAGCGTAACAAATACAGTTGCAACTCAGATCTCTTTTTTTACTACCAATTGATGGTAGATAGTAGTGGTTAAAAGAGGAGTTGGATAAAATACTGTGATGCTAGGTTGACTGAATTTTAATACAATAAATTGATGACCCAATGCTTAATTTCACACAGTATAAGACCATGTCACATTGTCACTAGTCGACAATAGCAGATCAACAAGCTCACAGTGTCATATAAGGATATTCGTGTTAATTTGACTTACTTATAGTATGGTTACATCAACCCTTGCCTATGTAATGGGATCATATGAATGCATATAGCCAACTATGCCAGTATGCCAAGGGTTGCAAAATCGAGGGATAGACAAACAAAAAAAAAACACATTGTTCACAATTAATTCACATTCCAGTCCAGATGTCGACTGTATGGTCGGAGTGGGGACAATATGACCGACTGTCGGAAAAGGAGGGAGATCCTGTCCCGACACACTACGGAGTATTCTGTAGAGTGCAAAGAATTACTCCTCTTTTGACCAGGTCTTTGGGCCCCATTGCTCTCAGGAAGAGGACTTTGCAGAGATCTCCCTCCTAGTACAGTCAGCCCTGGATGGTTACAAATACAATGCATGTTGTTTCACATACAGTCAGCCCTGGATGGTTACAAATACAATGCATGTTGTTTCACATACAGTCAGCCCTGGATGGTTACAAATACAATGCATGTTGTTTCACATACAGTCAGCCCTGGATGGTTACAATGCATGTTGTTTCACATACAGTCAGCCCTGGATGGTTACAATGCATGTTGTTTCACATACAGTCAGCCCTGGATGGTTACAATGCATGTTGTTTCACATAATGGCCCGGTCGGGGAGCGGAAAAACCATGAACACCATGGAGGGAGAAGACACGGATGATGACAGAGGAGTAGGTCAGCGAAATTTTAATCAATCAATTGTAATTTCAAGAATCTAAGTATCGATATGTAAACAGCAACATAGTGTCGTATCACAATGCAAATAATCGATTGTATCAATACTAAGCACTTATGCGTTGTACAGTATTTAGCAATTTTAAGAAAAAGTGGGGTTTAATTACTATTCCATATTGCCACACTTGATCCATCGATAAGTGTGTATTCTCTGTGAAAGTTTGTCCATGTGTTCAAATATGTCCAGAGAATCACTGGGTTTACAATCAATAATAAAAAAATATATATGCTTAAAAAAACGTGCACTATCCACATGTTTCAAACAATAGCAACTGTAAATCATTCAATTGTATAGCCATGAATGAGCCATGATCGGTCATCGCGAATGATCGCTCCTCCCACTCCCACTCAAGTGTTCCGGCTTGGCATTGTGGAAGAGAACACTGGCAGGGACCCGAAGTGCAACTCAAGGCGATCGTTTCAAAGAGATGACAAACCATTAACAGCTCCCTCACCAACCTGGGCATTGTCATCAGTGCCCTGGCAAACAAGGGTTATAGATTTCGTATAATATAAGGGATATTACGGACAAGATAATATATTGTACGTACAATATATTATCTTGTAATGCTGTTGTATGGTTCAAAGCTGACGTATATCCTGCAGCAATGTTGGGGGGAAACGGCAAAACGGTGATGTTTGCCAACATCTCCTCAGAGACCGACAACTTTGGGGAAACTTTGGACTCTCTGGCAATGTTACTGGCTGTGTCATTGCCACGGCTACACCAAATAGGAAGTCGTTGCGATGTATAGTGAGGGAGATGGTACAAAACATCAACTATTAAATAATGTGGTCGGCCATTTACCATTTTAAATTGTTACTAATGAAGTTGATTTTTAATTTAACAAGAGTTACAGAACCATAATGGTGTATTTGGTTCCCAAGTAACAATAATTTAGCTGTGGATCCCTTGGAACCCTCTCAAGGACCCTTAAGGGTCCTGAAACCGACTTTGAGAACCACTGGTGGTACGGCAGAGTTTGCAAGGCTGCAAAGGGCTGTGTGTGAAGTGAACCTGTCAAAAGCATTTGGGTCATTTCTGGGATAATGTGGCCCAGATGGTTCGGAACACACTTGGGGATAGCACTTGCCACACCGTATTTAGGAAGTTTGATTTGCTCAAAGAGGATGAAGCAAGATGCTGGGTAGAGGAAAATAAACCTCCACCACATCAGAGGAAGATTGTCAAGGTAAAACTCTAACTAGCCACAGACACCGTGGTCGTAACACGGTGTCTGGGTGAACTCCAACACAAATATGAACCCAATGAGGTGAACAAACGCCAGAGGAGAGAAGGAAGGAAAACAGACTGGGACCAACCGCCACACTATTCTGTGTGAGAATAGTTTAAATTTTTGGCTTTACTTTAAAAACGATGTCAATAACCCAACCAACCAAATCAAAGTGTTTATTGCCCAGTTTTGTTATATTAATACTTAAAAAAAGTTAAAATAGCTGATTATGTAAACTCAGTTTATAGATCTGATATTTTAGAATCTTTGCCTACAAGGACCAAAATAGGGATTAACCGATTTTATTAATCTAAAAAAAAAGAAAAAAGAAAAAGAAATCGATGAAATGGATTAGTTTGATTAAAGGACGACTTCCCCCATCTTCATATATTTGCTTTTCACTGATGCTCATTACATTACATTATATGATATACCTGTCCCGAGTCTCCCGACAACAAGCGTTGTTACTCCAGACGCTTGTTAGACGAACACTGACAGTTCCGTTTTTTGCCTCTGTTGCACAGGTGGACTGTGGTATGCGGCCGACAGTCTTCCCAGTACTGAACTACAGAAGCCACTTGTGCAGGTAGTCAGCCAAGATGCCCATGTCCTGGTTGAGACACTCATCCACCACTGTCCATGTTGGTTGAAGCAGCATGATGGCCAGGTCATCCGCGTAACCACATTGGCTGGATGTCGTCTCCGTGTGGTCGTAGCTGTATGTTAACCCTCTAAGACCCAGCGTTGCTTTTTAGCAACAACTTTTATTTTAATTAATTACTAAATTAATTATTATTTTCTGTTCTTTTTTCACCTAAACGTCATCAGTGATGTTCATTGCAATGCAATTTCAATGCCATTGGTCATGATATTTGCATATAAATACCCCCCACAGAGGCTGAAATTCACACACATTAAAAATGTCTGGACTCGATTTTGAACATTTCTTTAACCTAAGACCTTTACCCTAATAAAAGTAGGTACAATAATTGTAATATATGTTTTTTTGTGATCATTAGAACGTCTAGAACATGTTTTATTCATTATTGTGAAAGATATCCCCCAAATGTAAATTATTAATTTATTATACAATTATTATAAATTTATCAAACTTTTTTTTTTTTTTTTTTTAACATATTATTTAGTCTTAGTCCTAGTAGTACAAATTAGTAAGGTTAGTAAATCTATTTTTTGCAAGTAGAAATTAATGCGGGTCTTAGAGGGTTAAACAGCAGTAGGATGTCGTCTCCGTGTGGTCGTAGCTGTATGTTAAACCGCAGTAGTGAGAGGACCACTGCATGCCTTTTCTCAAGCTTCTCAGTCTGCTTCACTGGTCCGAACAATGAACGCGGTTGGACAGAATCTCCATCATGAATGTCATATGGCGGTCTGGGATTGTCCTCAGCCGCTTCAGGTGAAGTCCAGTGTCATATGCAGCTAGCTTTCTCTTTGGCCTGGAAGCTGTCCTTGTGTCCTGGGTGAGTAGGGTTACCTGATCTACGGTTGACCTTCCCCTGTCGGAAACCAGCCTGGGTCCACTACTAGCTCCATCATCCTCTCCAGTATCTTAAATGGGACGCGGAGCAGCGAGATGGGTCTGTAGGCCTTCCATAGTTATTGTCTCCACCAGGCCGAAGGCATGGGGGGAGAGTATGTTTTGCACTCCGTCCGTCCGTCCGTCCGTCCGTCCGTGTGTGTGTCCGTCCGTCCGTCCGTGTGTGTGTCCGTCCGTGTGTCCGTGAGCAGCTAATCTCAGCCACCGTTAACCCGGTCGATGCCAAATTTTGCACACACACTCCCTGGATGCCAACGATGAACCTCTGCCCCAAACTTTCCAGAACGACCTGTTATAGCGCCACCAAGAGGCCGCTTTGTGCAAAACAAGTTTTTGCACAGTACACCTACAGATTTTGTCCAAACATCACGCAAATTGGTGCACAGTCTAATTGTCTCCACCAGGCCGAAGGCATGGGGGGAGAGTATGTTTTGCACTCCGTCCGTCCGTCCGTGTGTGTGTCCGTCCATGTGCAGCTAATCTCGGCCACCGTTAACCCGGTCGATGCCAAATTTTGCACACACACTCCCTGGATGCCAACAATGAACCTCTGCCCCAAACTATCCAGAACGGCCTGTTATAGCGCCACCAGGAGGCCGCTTTGTGCAAAACAAGTTTTTGCACAGTACACCTACAGATTTTGTCCAAACATCGCGCAAATTGGTACACAGTCTCTCTAGTTCACATCTGGCTTTTAGAGCGCCACCAGGAGGCCGACTTTTGTAAAACACATTTTTGGATATTACTCCTCCGGATTTTGTCCAAAAATCCCGCAAATCGTTACACAGTATCTCCATAGTGATGTGCTCAAGACGGACGTGTCTGATATTTCATATTCCATCCTAATTGGCTAACATTGCCTTTAAAATTTTGCAGGATTGGCCTGTTTTGAACAAAAAGCCTCAAATCATGAACGCAGCGTGTAATTTGACGTGAAATCTTTCACGCACTTTCCTACTAGGCTGAGGAATATAGCCCACCCATTTCACATTGGCCTGTTATAGCGCCACCAACAGGTGGATTGTACATGCGTGCGATCAACACGGATCTGCACCATTTCCCATATTCCATCCTGATTGGCAAAGATTGGAACAAACAAACAACATGTTTATATTACTCCTAAACATTCCTATCCTCCTGGTGGAGACCTGTGCCCAGAAGGGCACTTTTTCTAGTTATGGACTTTTTTACCAGATGCTGTATAAGTACGGCTGGTCAAGGTTCTTTCACACCCACTTGCCGTAGTTGAGACCCATGTTTCTCATTGGCTGTACTGACAACCTATCGTCCTAATTGGCTGCCTCGTCTCTAGGCAACCACACACTTTTTGCCTCTAGCCGACCTCTCAGCCATGGGATATAATGCAGCAGCTGGTAATTGTTTCTTAAAAAAAAAAAAACTGTACTCCCAAAAGCCAATGTTATGTCCCTTTTCTGATTGGACAATATAATGTCCTATAAGACAGGAGTGACATCACAATATTAATACCAGTAAGACGCCTTAAGGGCCAGCGCTTGACTCAGTAAGCTTTCCCACATCATAGGTATGTGTCACGCACTTACCTGGTCACTTGATGAATGTGCACATGGCCTCTGATAAGCAGTGCAGCCGCCCAGTCCCAAGTATGGTTCACACGACCAACTTGTCCTCTCCTTCCAGCACGCCTCTGCTCGTCCCACCTCTCATTGAACGCCTGCAATTTGTAAAAATCTCAATTAATACAGCAGGTGTCTGAATGTATTATCTGCTGTAATAGTAGGCTAGGCTACACACTAAACTAATTATGGGGGGGAAATAAGAATCTACACAACAACTATAGCTCAAACAAACATACAAACAGCAACATGGAGAGCAGCTATAGTAGCCTACCTACCTGCGCTGAGTGGGACCAATACAACTCTGGTTCTAATCAGCATGCAGGAAACAGGCACACTGCAAGACACATTTTCTGCTACTGCAGACCATAATCCGCCAGGTGTCAAAGGACTCTGTCTGATGAGAGAAGATTAGGTTCTTAAAACCCATAATAGGTAGCTGTCAAGTCAAACCCCAATTCCACTCCAAATGACAGGTAAGGAAACAACTTCCAATGTCCAACTCAAAGTCAACTTTTTGCAGTTGCACAGTTGCTTTTGTTGACCGGTTGGTTGGTTCTTCAATTAGGTTGAAAACCTTCGAAAACAAAGAAACAGGTTTTAACAACAATGCCAAACAATTCCCTTTTTAAACATGGTTGATTTTAAACGTTAAATATATTTTTTTAAATAATCAAACGTCTTTTAAACAATGTGTTTTAACAAAGTGTTTTTACACAATGAATGCCAAAATTAAAATGTCTTAAATTAACTTATAAAGACGACATTTTAACCAAATTATTAAAGTCATTTTCAATTAAACATTTTAGATTACTGTAACCTTTAAGATTGAATAAACTTTAAGATTGAATAAATTTAGGAAAATTTGGTAAACAACAACAAATCTTATGTATAAGTATTTAAGTAAGTAAGTAAAGTAAGTATAAGTATTAAGGGAAAAACTGAACTTTGAGCTTGTAGATCAGCTCAACCTAGGCATTTGACATAGGCTACCTTTAAACATGGTAAATCATATAGATTCACATGTGTAGTCTTTTAAGTTAGTAAATATAAATTTAAATGCAAACTTAAACAAATTGAGGCTATACTGAAAGTTCCAAACTGAAGCTTAAACTACACAAATTAGCCCATTAAGGCCAGACTTTTAACCACAGTAAGCATAAAGTAGAAGTAGAATAAAACAGTAGAATAAACATAACCGACCATTGGGGTCTTTGGTTTGGGGGTAGAGGCTAGAGCTCTTGGGTAGACATACAGCTTGCTTGTTTGTTAGTTGTTTGAGTGTCACCACCACCAGCCTTTAACAGGTGTTCAATCAGCCAAATGAGCACCAGCAGCCATCTTGCAGCTGATGCACTCTGGGAGATGTAGTTGTCTGAGGTGTCTTGTAAGATCCATGCTCCATTTATGAGATTCATGCTCCATTTATGAGTTTTAACTCAACAGTAGCCTAGACATAATGGAACACAGGAACAGTAACCTCACATCACCAGACTTTCCACGTCGGAGAAAAATGAGGGTTTATTTGTAATTGGAACACCCTCAATAAATTCTACAGATCCTATATAGACTCGACATGGACCCCACTTTAGTTCGAACTTCAAACCGCTGGTGCAGGACAGGATCAGTCAAAGAGGAGTAAGGCTGTTGCAGTTGTTGCTTCTGTCATCCCCACTCTGAAGGATTTCAATAAAGTCTGCAAGATGAAGAATGAATTGTTAAAAGTCATGCCACCAACTTGGAGGAAACAAAAATGTCACTGTCAAGTGTCAACCGTTTGTCCACATGAGGTTGTAGCGCCATCCAGTGGACAGGAGACAATGTTTTTCTCCATATCTCGGTCAGATGGCCAGCAACAGAACTGGCCAAAATGGGGAAGTATAGGCTACTGTATAGACCGATTCCGTACCGGTTTCATGGTCGCAGCCTACGTATTTCCTGTAGGCGGACTCGACGTAGCTGCGGGGGTAAAACCCTCACCAGGCGCACATCTTCCACTACAGTGAACGGCAGAGTGACTGATGTTAGTTTGCCTCAAACTTTACTCCTTTACCTGCTTTTTTACTAACACTAACATTACAAAGATGCCCAGAACATCGAGATGAACCTGTGTAGTTTATGGCTGCTCCAACAGTAGTGGCAACATAACAAATAAAATAAAACGGAATGTCTATATCCACCGCGATGGCTGAGACCAGAGCCATTGAGCAATGGTTGAGACAAAGCAGTGAAAGATACATAACGCCAGTCTTACCCAATACCAAATATTTCTGTTTTATTAACACAAGGCTGCTGTACTTTATACCTCATACTTTAAATGCTTAGTATGAGGTATAAAATACAGCAGCCTTGTGTTCATAAAACAGAAAGATTGGGTATTGGGTAAGACTGAAATTATGTATCTTGCAGGATTCTTCACTGCTTTGTCTCAACCATTACTCAATGGCTCTGGTCTCAGCCATCGCGGTGGATATTAGACATTCCGTTTTATTTTATTTGTTATGTTGCCACTATATTGGAGCAGCCATAAACTACACAGGTTCATCTCGATGTTCTGGGCATCTTTGTAATGTTAGTGTTAGTAAAAAAGCAGGTAAAGGAGTAAAGTTTGAGGCAAACTAACATCAGTCACTCTGCCGTTCACTGTAGTGGAAGATGTGCGCCTGGTGAGGGTTTTACCCCCGCAGCTATATAGAAATATACTTAATGTAACAAAAGTAGAAAGTACTCTTGCAGAATGTCCCATTTCAAGTTTTCAAACATATACAAACATTTTGAAAATAGCAGATCTACAAGCAACAATGCATAGCGACGCATTGTGAGATTGTAGATCTGCTATTTTCAAATGTCTGGTGTTGGACACTGTCAAGCCAAGATCTTTTTTTATGATTCAAATTTAATTGCTTTTTCAATTTAGTTTCACAAACAATTAAGACAACAAACGAAACAAAACTAGACAAGAAAATTATAAATACATTACACAACAAAATCTTTACAGAAAAGATAAAACAATACAGACCGAGCCAAGATATTTGAAGGTGGGGACAAAGTGGACATCAATTAGGAAGGGTGGTGGATCGGGTCCGCATCGCTTACATGCATAAGTTCGGTCTTATCTTTAGGCTGAGCTTTTTGGTCTCCTCATCAAACAAGGGCAACAGGGCAGGGGTCTAGGGTGCTAAAAAGGTTCCCTAACAGAAGTTATCCCACATCATCTCATAAGCCTCCATTGAGTCTTGGTACACGTTGGAGAAGGCTGAGGTCCAGCATCACCTTATGAGAAAATGTGACAAAACGCATGTCTGAAATTCAGGAACACAGTGTAAAATCAAAATGATTCATGTTTGAAATAATCTATTCCTGTGTTTAGGCAGAATACGTGTTCATTCACTCCCTGTCTATTGATAGCCTATAGGCTTTCTGATGTGGGGAGAGTGTTTCTGTGTCCACCAGCAAGGGTAAGCAAGCACTTCATAAAAACTTTGTCACGCCAAGTGGAGGGATCATCTGGATTATTGTCCTTTTTTGATGTCCTGTACAGACTAGTGGAGATTTTGATATTTAGTCAGACAGATGACAAAAAAGGACATTCAAAAGACTAAGACTAAATCAGAATTGTCGGTCAAAATTAACACAGTAAAGGAGGTCACCTTTCCAGGAGTCAGGCAGTCGCTCATTAATCAGGCAGGTATGAAAATGTCTGTGGCAAAGATAATGTAATTCTGTAATTTAGACCCCGTCCGTCCCCGTTACAATGCAAAATAAAAAAGAAACCACATTCAGTCGAGTTCTTTATTAGGGATTTTGCCAACTGTACAAGTCTATAATACAGCACAAATACCACACAAATTACAGGTAAAAATATACGTTACTGTGACACAACAGAGCTGAGCAGTGGTGGAAAGTAAATAAGTACATTTACTTAAATACCGGTGGCACAGTCATACAGTTTATGAAGAAATATCAGAACACAAGTCAAAACAATTAATACATTATAAAAAAAAGCCACTTGTTAAAATGTTAAAATAACCGGAGAGAGTTACCGTCGTTCGTCTTTAAATGTCCACATTCGGGCCATGTGAATGGCCAGTTCAGCGTGGAGAGGTTGGAGGAGTGACAGGTGGAGTGGTGACGGACAGGAGACGACAGATAAAGGTTTGTGTACAGCTTACAGAGAAGGTGAAACACGGCCCTCTACTGAATATGAACGGCATTACTCTTCCAGCACTTAATATGATTAAACCACTTTCAACGTGGCATCCCTATTTTGGGCATGTCATTCAAGGACGAAACAATCTGAATCTTTAAAAACAACATGTTGCATAGCAACACGCTGCAAGCTTGTAGACTGGCTGTTTTCACGCAACAGCACTGTACAACAAAGTATAAATCAGGCTTAAGTGGTTTATGGTCACTATTGTCATCATGGTCATTAGAAGTTCCTGCTTGCACATTGATGACTAAATAAACAGAAGTGACCCCCCCCCCCCCCCCAACACACACCCACACACCCACACACACACACACACACACACACACACACACACACACACACACACACACACAGAGTAGCCAAGCCCGCCACTTGGCATCAGGTACATCTGCTTCATATGTACACAAGGCAGCATGTAATTGTTTATGTAGCACTTCAACCATATCTTCCTGTAAGTGATCCTCACTAATGCTCATTATAAGCTACCATTTCTGTCTACTCACTCTGTGGCTCAGAAGATTATGGACAGTACAGAAACCATCATCATCAAAATCATCCTCGTTGAATCATCGATGAGGATACCAAGCTACTGGGAAACAACAGCATTTCTCTTCTTGGAAAGTTAGCATGCTGAATTTTCAGCCATTCATTTGCCACTTGCATCTCTATAGATGTTTTTTTCTTAACCCATTCTGACCTGAGATCAGATTCATACGAAGGTTTCCGCCGGACACACACTGGTCTGATCAACCCATTCTGACCTGAGATCAGATTCTAGAAAATGTCAGTCGTTCTTCGATTTTTCAAAAAATAGCAGACCTACAAGCTCGTATCGCGCCACTCGGTGGCGCGATACGAGCTTGTAGATCTGCTATTTTTAAATAGCTAAAGCATGACATGATGCCGACACCAAAATGGGTGCCCGTTCAGAATGGGTTAAGTTTGAAATTACCACAGATGGTGTCACTGAAATAAATGTTTGTCTGGGTTTCCCAAATAAATGTTGTGTTGCATGTAGCACGTAAGGTAAATGTAGGTCTATATGAAAACACTACTGTCCCATTGCGCAAGTGAATTAAATGGAATAACATTAGATTGTGGGTTAATAAATATAGGCCTATACAAGGAGGTTAAATGGGAGGCTATTATGCAGTCAAAGTTATCATTATTGACCGCCGGTCAGGCCTCAGGCCTACCATACCAGGCCTACCACTGCGTGGCACATCTATGCACGGAATATCTGTGTTCACAGTGAAAGGGGGTGTTGTTGAGAAGAACCACATGCCCTATGCATATTTCCTTTGGGAAACTCAGCCGTCGTCATTAAGAATGAGTAGACGGAAATGGTACCATGTTAGAATGAGCATTAGTGAGGAATAACCCCATTGTTGCTTTCTGATGTTGCTGCTGATCATACTACAGCATCACACATACTTATCAAATGTAGCATGTGCTACTTTTTGTTGTTTTTTAATTTGAAACCAGCATGAAAAGTAACAGTTTGGGTCATATGAGGTTTCCGAACGACAGAGACAACATAAGACCTCACTAACCAATCACAGCATCATAGAGTAGTGAGTAGTCTGTCTGAATCCCAACAAGCTTCCAGTTCCTCTCGTTTATCACTAGGCATATTAGGGGAGGCAAGTCACACCATAAGACACCTGTACATCAGCCAATAAAAAAACAGAAGTGATATACGAGATTGTGAGAAATTGAGTTAAATTAAAATTAAGACTGTATTTTAGTAAGATGTTTAGTAAGGTTTCGGACAAAACCAATGCCACTACAGACGGGACGGTGCTTGAGCCAGTGGAGGACTTCAAATACCTCAGGGCCTGGACTGCCGGAACTGAAGAGGACCTGAAGGTTCGGAGATGGGATGAAGAGTGTGGAAATCAGATATGGGAGAAGACCATAAGAGGCGGCTGTTCATAGCTACTGTGTAGTCAGTACTGCTGTATGGGGCCGAGACATGGACCCTCACAGTATAACAGGAAAGAGACCTGGATGGAGTCTACACAAGAATGCTACGAATGGCACTAGGTGTCATATGGACGGACCGCATCAGAAATGTGGACCTCTATGGGGACCTACCACGGGTAACAGACAAAGTCAGAGAGTGAAGGCTAGCACTCAGAACTTGAGGCAAGTAAATGGACTCTATTGGGAGCAAACCCAGGGCAAAGCCAGGAGGGGAAAGAGGTGTACCACCTAAGTAG
Organism: Protomyctophum parallelum; assembly: GCF_964188405.1. Lineage (NCBI taxonomy): Eukaryota > Metazoa > Chordata > Actinopteri > Myctophiformes > Myctophidae > Protomyctophum > Protomyctophum parallelum. The sequence continues at coordinate 27,486,651 of NC_139713.1, forward strand.
ACGTACTGCGGCACGACAGCTTAGCTAACAACACTACAGAGCTCAAGAACCTGATGTTAGGTAGGACATTGTGGAGGGCAGTGATCCAGGAATCCTGAGTTGGAGTTGGCTAGACCTAGCTCACTCTCGCAGTAACTACTACTTTAGTAAGACAAGTAAGACGCGCAAACGCGGGAAGCGAACGCAGCTCGTGTGTGTGTGGTTGTGTGTGTGTGTGTGTGGTTGTGTGTGTGTGTGTGTGTGTGTGTGTGTGTTTGTGTGTGCTACAGCTGCGCCCTGTGTGTGTGTGTGTGTGCTACAGCTGCGCCCTCTGGTGGCGGGCGGGTGGTGTCACAGCGGGACAGACACACAGACATGAGCAGCAGGGTCTCATAGTAAGTGGCTCACTGCGTTCGCAATGAACTGAATTTGGACCAATGCGATTATTTCCCTATTATTACAATATTTAGAATTCGAGCTTGTAGATCTGCTACTTTTGATTACTTTGAATGTGATAGTGAATGTGATAATATCTGTGATTTGATTTATTTATGTTTACAAAATGTCTAAATATAGCCGATCAACAAGCTTCAAATCAGCACTTATGCCATACGACGAAATCCCAGATGATATCTAGTCAATAACAATATCAATATAATATCAATATGTTGCCCTGCCCTACTCCACGCTCAAACATTCCTTTGCTCCTTCTATTTACAAAACAAAGTGTTTACATTTGAGCACTGCACCAATCAACACTGGGAGGTGAGCGATATTTATATGCACAGTACGGAGGAGGGAATGTCAGAGGTGTATGCTATACTTTGACCGAGTTTATTCGGATTCATAGTTGCGCACTGGTATCTTGCACCAAAAACAGAACCTATTCTACAAGTTCACAGCGTGACGCCTTGTGAGCTTGTAGATAGGTTATTTGGGGGTGTGTCACACGGGCACACAACTACGAAACTACGTATCAGACCTCTCTGCTAGTGGTCTCATATCGGGAACCTAATATGTCCAAACCGTTCCCTTTTCAATTATTATTCTGAAACATTTTCAGTCAAAATAGCTGATCTACAAGCTCACAGTGCGTAGCAAGCTAGTAGATCTGCTATTTTCACTACTTTGTCTCGTTGTACGAGATATAGAGGCGGTGCTTTAAGCACAGACTATTCCCCTTTGCGCATGTGCAGTTTGAGTATTCATAGCAACATGTGCAGTCTGAGTATTCATAGCAACATGTGCAGTTTGAGTATTCATAGCAACATGTGCAGTTTGAGTATTCATAGCAACATGTGCAGTTTGAGTATTTATAGCAACATGTGCAGTTTGAGTATTCATAGCAACATGTGCAGTTTGAGTATTCATAGCAACATGTGCAGTTTGAGTATTCATAGCAACATGTGCAGTTTGAGTATTTATAGCAACAACGACACTTGTGACCCCGGGATGAACCAGAAGAGGCTATATCTTCCGGTGGTCACCAAGGGTTCAGCGGTGGTAACAGTCTCCCTGCACTGCGGGAAGGAATGGAAACCGCTTGCCATGTAGGCACTCTCTCTCCATGGGACTAGGGCGAGGAGACACTGAAACCATGATCTTCCTGTGCCTTGTGCTGCTCGGCATACAAGTGGAAGCTGTTCAGCCACCTCCGCAGGGGGCGCAGCAGCAAAAAACCCAGCGGAACAACAGCCGTGACGGACGTTAGTTTCCCCAAGCAGCGACAACCGCCTGCCTCTCTGGAACATGGGCAGGTGTTCTAATATGTCGTCCACCCAGCGGGGTGACGGACAGGCTGTCATCGTTATGGTGTGTAATGCCAGGCCAATAAATGTGGTTTGAGATGGAACCAGGCAGCTCGTTTCTAAATTTACCTTGAGCCCCAGATGGGCCACATGGAACAGGAGACGTGCTGTCTCTACGTCTACGGCTACCTGCGACTGTGATGGTGCACAGATCCAGATAAGGCAGAATCTTGATTCCCTGGGACTGGAGAGGCGCCAGTGCCGCTGCCATGCACCATGTAAAAACTGTTGACTTGGGGAGAAGGAAAGCCCAAACGGGAGCATCCTGAATTGCCTGCGGCGGCCTTGATAGGCAAACCGCAGGAACTGCCGGTGTTCAGGTGTTGGCAGGCAATGGGGACATGGAAATATGTGTCCCTCAAGTATATTGATATATCGTGGGCAACAGACTGCATCTGCCGTGGTCAGCATGTGAAATGACCTGTACTTTTGTTTGAACTGTACCAATTCTACAAACTGTGAATACAATTTTCAATCAATCAAGCAATCAATCAATCAATAACCTTCAGGTAAATGGTGCATTTATATAGCATTTTTATCCAAAGCGCTTTACGTAGATTGTGCATTACATTCACCCATTCACACACGTTCATACACTGATGGTGGAGGAAACCATGCACGGCACCAACCTACACATCAGGAGCAATTAGGGGTTCAGCGTCTTGCTCATAAGGACACTTCGACACCAACTCTGGGGGAGCCCGGGATCGAACCTCACGGTTCCCATCCGGCTGCTCTACCTGGTGCCACCTGGGGTTCGAAGTACTATCGACTTTTAAAGATCGACTTGAGGTAGGTTTGTAATAATAATGTCGGTCAATGCAGATTTTTCAACCTGCGAGCGAGAAAGAAAAAGGTACTGAACCCTTGGTGACCACCGGAAGCCTCTTCCAGGTCATCCCAGGATCACAAGTGACACTGAATTTGGTATAAATACTCGAACTGCGCATGCGCGAAGGGGAATATTGAGAACTGCCCGGGATGAGACCATATAATCACTGCAGCAAGAGTTCAGGGTACAAACGTGTAAAGTGCAAATTTGCATGTTTTGTCTTGTATTTGTGCATGCTCCTCCTGTTCTTTAGATGCGTTTGTCTGTACGACAAACCGTTGAAATGTTATGGCAAGTTATAGAAACTATGACTATGACAGAGGGGCTAAGTTACACCCATGAAGGACAAGGACTCTGAACCAAGTCCAATGACACCACCCCTAAGTCTGTACCACAATCAGTTCAATACTTACATCAACAAATCTTGATCTTGTCTGTTTTTATGGACTTCTCCGTGATTCTTTTCACATGGGAGGGCTGATATGAAACATACATTGTCCCAGCAGCTAAATGAGTCCAAATCAAAGAACAGAAGAGTGTGGATGTTTCCATCCACCAGTGGAACCATGCTGGACCTCATCAACCTGCATGATAGTGCCTCTAGGGCTGGACCATATATTTACATATATTTTGTAATGTTCTAAAAAAAGGAAAAAATATATCTGATCTGCAAGCTCACAATGCATCACGATGCAATGCGCTGCGATCTTGCTGTAGATGTTTGCTATTTTTCCAGTATAAAACAAGCCTTCATTGATTGAAACTAGGAAAAGACAACACCAATGCCATTAACAATATCCAAACTTCCAGACTATTATATAGTAGGAAATCGTGATATCCTTATGATTGGTCCCGACCCAATTCTGTCTCGTCATTCCAGAGAACGTTCATTTGGTTTCCGGGTCTTCGTTTTATTTTTTTACCGGCTCAGTTGTAGTCCACTAGCCTGGAAACCAGGCTGGCCAGACTGGGTCTGGCACCCCAGAGTTGTGGGTGACCAATCAGAGCCCACTATTCAAAGTGAGACTCTTTTGCCATGGAATCCGTTTGTAACCCCTTGGAAACAAATCTTCCACCCTGAAGTTCCAGACTAATATCTGCGCAGCGATATTAGTCTGGCCATGCCAGGCTAGTAGTCCTCATGAGTTTGATTCTGATCCGACACATACAGTATGGTCCAGTTCCGACTGTACGCGTCCTCTTCTAGGACTTCTGCTCGGCAGATGCAGCGGGCGTGGCCGGGAGCTCAGGCTTCATGATCTGATAGGTGATCAGGTACTCTGGGTAGGCCTGAGGAGGATGGAGACATATAGCAGTCAAATGTCACTACTTTTACTTCTACTCCACTACATCTCAGAGGAAAACATTATACTTTTACTCCACTACAAATATTTTTGCATACGTACATTTTTAATTCCGGACTTTAACTTATATAAGTATTTATTTGTGTGTGTGTGTGTGTGTGTGTGTGTGTGTTTGTGTGTGTGTGTATGTGTGAGAGACATTGTAATTTATATGGACAGTCTCACTTTGTAGGTGTGCAAACCACTTGCTTTTCACAAATCTCGAGTAAGGATCCCACGTTTGATCGCAGGATCCCACGTTTGAGATGACGGTGTACAGACCTGTTCTCCTCTGTAGATGACGTATGTACAGATGTACATGTATAGATGTATGATGTAGTATGTACATGTATAGATGACGGTGTACAGACCTGTTCTCCTCTGTAGATGACGTATGTACAGATGTACATGTATAGATGTATGATGTAGTATGTACATGTATAGATGACGGTGTACAGACCTGTTCTCCTCTGTAGATGACGTATGTACAGATGTATAGATGTATGATGTAGTATGTACATGTATAGATGACGGTGTACAGACCTGTTCTCCTCTGTAGATGACGTATGTACAGATGTACATGTATAGATGTATGATGTAGTATGTACATGTATAGATGACGGTGTACAGACCTGTTCTCCTCTGTAGATGACGTATGTACAGATGTACATGTATAGATGTATGATGTAGTATGTACATGTATAGATGACGGTGTACAGACCTGTTCTCCTCTGTAGATGACATACTCGGCATACGCCAAGCCGTTGACACTAGGACGTCCGATGACAGAGTGGTGACCGGGGGGAGCGTGGGCCATCTTCATGGCACTGAACTGGAGGAACGACTTACCCAGCGTCACCCTGCAGAACAGCATCTGCCTACAGCGCGCACGCACGCACACACACCACACACCACACACCACACACCACACACCACACACACACACACACACACACACACACACACACACACACACACACACACACACACACACACACACACACACACACACACAAAACATACACACACACACACACAAAACACACACACGTTAGATCCCTGCTTTGGGATTTGAGATCCCGCGGGACCCAACACAAATCTCTGATGGCTTTGAAGTTGCCGCGGGCGGGAATGGCCGGACAAAAAAAAGACAAACTGCGGATCCCACATGTCCCGCACTGTCCTACAATAACCTTCTGAAGGTCCACCACACGCAGCAGAGAACACCAACGTCACCACATCTGCGACCCCCTCTGCCCTCTTATTGGTTAGAGAAATACAAGGTTCACACTCCCACTCCCTATGCCACTTTTCCTGCTGGGCTTGCCCAGGCTTGCCCCAGAGGCTAACCTGTGACAGATGTAGCAGGAGCGGTCCTTGTGCGTGGGACATCCTGTGCCTCCACCGATCCCGTACACATACTGGTTGCTTTTGGATGAGTTCTCTGCGAAGTAGATGCCCGCTCCGAACATCCCACCGATGTACGCGTGGCGCTCATCGAAGCCCTTGTGGATGATGGCGTTGATGAACGGAGAACCTGGGAGACAATGTGACGGGGTTGAGAGAGGGAGAGAGAGAGAGATAGGGGAAGAGACATCAGACAAGGGAACGGAGAGAGCCAAAGGGGTATCGGAGAGATCCTCTAATTTTGAGTTTCCCAAACAATGGATAAATTTTTATTCATCGCTAATATATATTTTTAAAGAATTTCAGAAAAAGAAAAAAAAGAAAACAACATAAATACAATTTCTAAATAAAAACTAAAAAACTGCTCTAATTGGTGTGGATGTAGAACTGTTTTGTTGCACGGAGTTGCGACTAGTTAGATTGGTGCGGTTTGGCCTTAACTAACATGTATAGCAACATCTGGACAAGAGTGGAGAGACCTGGACACCAGGTACAGAAACACGAATGAGTTTGTTGTTGTGAGACGTGTGTGACACAATTAAACGGTTTACCATGGAAGAGCATGCGTTCATTGTGGTGGTTGTGGTTCTCATCTGCGATCTCTTTCTGCCTGTGGGAGTATCTCTCCCTCAGCTTCTTATTCACTACCTTCTGAATCTGCAGGGGTGGAGGGAGATACACAGGGGTGGAGGGAGATACACAGGGGTGGAGGGTGATACACAGGGGTGGAGGGTGATACACAGGGGTGGAGGGAGATACACAGGGGTGGAGGGAGATACACAGGGGTGGAGGGAGATACACAGGGGTGGAGGGGGATACACAGGGGTGGAGGGAGATACACAGGGGTGGAGGGAGATACACAGGGGTGGAGGGGGATACACAGGGGTGGAGGGAGATACACAGGGGTGGAGGGGGATACACAGGGGTGGAGGGAGATACACAGGGGTGGAGGGAGATACACAGGGGTGGAGGGGGATACACAGGGGTGGAGGGAGATACACAGGGGTGGAGGGAGATACACAGGGGTGGAGGGAGATACACAGGGGTGGAGGGAGATACACAGGGGTGGAGGGGGATACACAGGGGTGGAGGGGGAGACAGAGACCACAAAACTGTCAAGTGCTTGGTCAGTGGACGTGAACAGACTAAAATGACATTCATTCAGAAGTGAATTGAAGCTCAAAGGTTTTGATAGCTGGACCCTTTAATGCAGTGTCGATTTCGTAGACTTTATGAGGAAAAATGTCTGTGGACTACATTTCTTCACTGACCAAAACAAAATAAAAACTAAGCTATGGAGAAGTCGTATGGGTGTCACAGACCGAAAATAGCTCACTTTGTGTCGTATATACAGATATACAGCGTCGAAGCCATGGATATACTTTGAGTCTATTGTAGATGTAATCGAGCGTTTCACACTTTTCCTCAGCGTTGTGGAGCTATACTGCTGGACAGCAACAAGTGTGCCTTCAAAACTGGTAACAGCTCAACTACAATAGTGCACTGAGCGTCCAGCCAATCAGAGCACAGCGTGCCATGAGTGGGTGGGAAGTATTAGGCACACATTACAATTTAGGCATTTAGCAGACGCTCTTGATCCAGAGCGACTTAGATTAAAGCAAAAACAAAAGCATGGCATACATCACATATCAAAAGTAGTTATCATGAATCATGTATAAACTAAGAACGTAACAGTGGAGTATCTATGTCAACTATACATACTATACTATATTATATATTATACAATATACATGTGTACTATAAAGTGCTATAAAATGCAATTCTACATACTGTATACACATCCGACAGACAACCACTTCACATCAGTGCTGCCATGTCTGCTTGTTATAAGTGACTTTGGGCTTGTTTTTCTGTAAAGTCACACTAAATATTATTTCTAAAGTGTACTGTAGTTGCTTATTTGGGCTTCCGTCCTAAATGTTGTTTAAACCAGTGGTTCTCAAACATGTTCACGTCAAGCACCCCCAAATTAACCCATTAAGACCTGAGGCCGATTCTACAGATGTCTTTACAGTGTATATACTGTACAAGCTCACAGCGCAGAACGAAGTGAATATCTCTGAACTGCCCATCATCTGAGACACTGTGTGTGTGTGTGTGTGTGTGTGTGTGTGTCCAACCTTAAGAATGTTGTACTGACTGAAGACCCCGCCTGCGTTGCCTCCGTCTCTGTGTTCTCTAATGGTGCTCTGCAACTAGAGACACGCACGCAGATTTGAGTTAAAAATTTTCACTTCAACATAAAACAAAGATTTGCAAACATTTTCACAATAACGAAATGACTCACCTCCTCCTCCACAGACTGGAACTCCTTGTCGTCTGATGCCAGGTCAATGAGCACGGTGCCGTGACTGGCACAGTGGAATGCCAGGTATGCGTTGGCACCTACACACACACACACGCATACAGATACAGACATACACAAACGCATGCGCACACGCAAAACACACACACACACACACACACACACACACACACACACACACACATATTCTAACTTTTTGTGGGGTTTCTGTGTGTGAATTAACGCCCTACTTGATCATACTACAGCGTCACACAAAAGTATCAAACATGGCAGATCCACAAGCTACCAATACTGAATTCCGGACGTTGACTTTGTAACAGAGGGTTTCTGCATTGCAGTATTGATACTTGTGAGCGAGTAACGCGAGTACGTCTGCCCCCACTGTCCGTCTGCGTGGTGTGACTGACCTGCTTGTCCTCCTAACAGCCTCTCCATGCCCTTGATCAGCTTGTGTCTGTGTCCGTACGCGTTGATGCCAATCTCCTTCAACTCCTCATGGCCCATGTCTGCCAGCACATCCAGTGAAATCTACGCACGCACATTTTCATAATTAAATAAACAACACAGCAGGTCAGGTCTATGAGTCTATAAGTACGTTCCAAATGACTCTTTCAGGTTGAAATGATGCCACCGCCGCGCTGGCAGCTGTGCCACCGCAGAGCCTCTCTGAATCAATCAATCAAAATGTTTGGTCAAAAGAGACATTATGGCTCTGGACACCACTGTGTAGCTGGCTCCACACGAGGCAAGATGCATCGGGCGGTAGCTGCAATATTTCACTCATTTCCCTGGCTAACTTTAACACTATGAGATATATTAAGAAGTGGTTACTTTGGCTCCCCCATAGGCAAACTAGGAGAATGCCTGGAACCAAAATGACGATAATGAGGAATTGAATTGTGCGAGTAACCCCTATTCAGAGTTCTCACGTTACAAACCCCTTGTAGATGATATTGTTTACACTATAGGGAGGAACCCTGTCCCCTTGAGGGTGTGTGTGTGTGTGTGTGTGTGTGTGTGTGTGTGTGTGGGTGTGTGGGTGTGTGTGTGAGTGCGGGCGTGCATGGGTGTGTGCGTGTGTGCTTGGGTGTGTGCGTGCGTGCTTGGGTGTGTGCGTGCATGCGTGCGTACCTGCTCCCTCTGGAAGGTGTCTCTCAGATGTTCCAGCCCGAGGCTCTTCAGGAACTGGCTGATGGTCATGTCCAGAAGAGCTGCAGGAGTAGAACACGTTGAACACACACAGGTCAATAGGTTGGTGCTTCAGATAGAACACAGGTCAATAGGTTGGTGCTTCAGACAGAACACAGGTCAATAGGTTGGTGCTTCAGACAGAACACAGGTCAATATGTTGGTGCTTCAGACAGAACACAGGTCAATAGGTTGGTGCTTCAGACAGAACACAGGTCAATAGGTTGGTGCTTCAGACAGAACACAGGTCAATAGGTTGGTGCTTCAGACAGAACACAGGTCAATAGGTTGGTGCTTCAGACAGAACACAGGTCAATAGGTTGGTGCTTCAGACAGAACACAGGTCAATAGGTTGGTGCTTCAGATAGAACACAGGTCAATAGGTTGATGCTTCAGACAGAACACAGGTCAATAGGTTGGTGCTTCAGACAGAACACAGGTCAATAGGTTGGTGCTTCAGACAGAACACAGGTCAATAGGTTGGTGCTTCAGACAGAACACAGGTCAATAGGTTGGTGCTTCAGACAGAACACAGGTCAATAGGTTGGTGCTTCAGACAGAACACAGGTCAATAGGTTGATGCTTCAGACAGAACACAGGTCAATAGGTTGGTGCTTCAGACAGAACACAGGTCAATAGGTTGGTGCTTCAGATAGAACACAGGTCAATAGGTTGGTGCTTCAGACAGAACACAGGTCAATAGGTTGGTGCTTCAGACAGAACACAGGTCAATAGGTTGGTGCTTCAGATAGAACACAGGTCAATAGGTTGATGCTTCAGACAGAACACAGGTCAATAGGTTGGTGCTTCAGACAGAACACAGGTCAATAGGTTGGTGCTTCAGACAGAACACAGGTCAATAGGTTGGTGCTTCAGACAGAACACAGGTCAATAGGTTGGTGCTTCAGACAGAACACAGGTCAATAGGTTGGTGCTTCAGACAGTTGGGCTCTGTGCACGTGACGGAATAACTCGTCCTACTTCCGGGCCCCTTCCCTATACCTCACCTTCACAGGTGTTACCACCGATGATACAGATGAAGGCTCTGTTCCATTCTGGTCAAACAGAGTCAGGGTGCTGCTATTGTACATGTTGGCTCACTGGAAGCACTCCGCTACACCATTGGGTCTCATAGTGTCCTTGAGTGGGTTCCAAATGGCTCTGTACGAGTCTCTGAGGGGTCCATTTGGTTCCAAGTGTACACTCTCAGAGTTATGGGGGTGCTTGAAATTAAAAGGTTTGAGAACCACTGTACACCAAATGGACCAGAGCCTTAATTAGTATCATCGGCAACACCTAAGTAGAAGTAGGGAAGGGTCCCGGCCCCAGTAATCCTCCAACTCCAGAAGAAACATACACAGCAAAATGCTCAGAGTTCATGTAATTCAATTCAACACTGACAGTGTCTTCAGAGTTAACTGTCGCTTACAAACTGAACGGACTCTCTCCTTACGAAGACCCAGGTCAATCACACTCTTTTTAGAATTACTAAAAGATGGCCCGAACGGCTAGGCGTAGACGTGCGGGCACCTAGGCTGCTAATTCAAGTTCAAGTCCCGATTCCGGGACTTGACTACAATCAAATAAAGGCAGAAAAAGACCCCCAAAATCTAAAAAAAATAAATAATAATAATAATAACACTGAAAGACCAAACAATGATAATGAAATGATGCGTGAGAAAGAGACAGAAACAACAAGTTGGAGAAAGAATTGTACATTATGTGCGTGTACATGTTTGTACATGTGCATGTTTGTACGTGCACATTGCCATACATACTCTCTCCCTCCTTCCTGTCAGACCCAGAAGCACCGTCCCCACTGCCTGTGGCTCCTCCCACTGTGATGTCACCAAGGGGCATATTCAGGTTGTCAATGCTGCTGGCTGCTGATAGGCAGGAGGGCGAAGGCGAGGGGGAGATGACCACGCCCCCAGTGGCGCCCGTACTGACCACCCCTGCACTCACCTGCCAATGTGGAAAGTAGGAGTGTAACAGTTAATCAAACTGATTGATTTAACAGTTTCCGTGCCGCGAATGGATTACTCCAGGTTAATGTCGCTGCCGTATCGGACATACCCGCCTTTTGTTTTATGTGTTTAATCCGCCGTAATGTAATGAATCAAAAGAAAATCCGTCTTCGTCGCGGAGTATGAGACTGGATGGCTTCGCTTTGATGACGAAACCGGAAATCGTCACATGCTGTGGGCTGCTAGGGCTTCTGGGAAATTGAGGCCAATGGAAATGCATTGGTTGCAACGCCTCATTGAAACCAATCTTGTGTGCGTCTTCCGGGTGCACCAAGATGGTGGATGCTACACACAGATCATAACAAACCACGGGAGCTTTTTTTGATGGATTTTCGCGGATTAAAAGCCCAAATAATTCAGCGTATGCTCTAAAGGTAATACAACAATCTCGGCAGTGAAGGGGGGTTGATTAAAATGCGGGTTAATCGTAAAAAACAGTCAAACTGTTAAACAACAATAAAAAATGTTTTTTATTTAGAATGTCCAATGAGTACTCAAGTACTCATGCCCGCTCATAATTTAGACCAATAACCCCCAGCCATCCTTGAAGGGGTTCCAACTTCCAGGGGTCCCCCAGCTGATATTATCATCATTGATAGTTAGGAACCAAATGGACCCTTGCGGTTGCACTTGGTTCCATTCGTACACTCTCAGAGTTATGGGGGTCCGTGGCCTAATGCATACAGTACCAAACTGGGGCTACTTGACATTAAATAAAAAGTTTGAGACAACAGTGTGTACTGTACATGATAATGGTATTTACAACATTGTTAACACTGCCATAGTCTCTCCAGCCAAAGTGCTTCAAACAACTCTGCCTTTTTAACTCCCAGCCTCAGTAGATCAAGATGGCCACCTTTAAGTAGAGACGTAGCACCGCCTGGACGTTCTGACACTGACATATCTCCAAAGACAACACGCCTAACTGTACTGTCTTTGCCATCTGGCATCAGGGCTATTTTTGTGTCCGCCAGGCCAGATGGCGAAGGCCGAAGACGTTTGGTTTTCATGGCTGTCTATCCGTGCTTCTGTATATGTGTGTGTGTGTATGTGTGTGTGTGTGTGTGTGTGTGTGTGTGAGCAGAGCATCTCAGCTGGACTGATCAGTGGGAAACTCTGCACAGCCAGAGATAATATGTGCGAGTTTTGGACAAAATCTGTAGTAGCAAAAGGTGTAGTGTTTTGAAGAAAACACAGACTGGCGGAAGAATTTTTACTGTACGACCTACGGTTCAAGAAAGACATAATATAGGCCAGAACGTGACGGACTTTGGTGTGGAAGATTTATTTACAAACGGATTCCAACGTCACAGCAAAGAAATAAACGTCTCTCTTTGAATAGTGGGCTATGATTGGTCACCCACAACTCTGGGGTGAACAAAATGTAATTCAAACTCAGAAGTGCCAGACCAATCTCCCCAGGGATTTTCTGTCCTGTGGCAGATTAATCTGGTTTCCAGACTACTTTCATACCACCAGCACCACCAGGCTGATTTGAAGCAGAGGTTCTTCCCTGGCCTACTGGGGGTGTACACTACAGGCAGCGATTCACGCTGATCCGTCCAGCAGTGCCGGAGATTAGGTGCTCACAGACAGGGCGAAAACAGCCTGCCTGAGACAACACCAGCATGTTGTTGTGCTTTCCAGTTCAATAAAAACAAAGGTCTGGTTGCTGTACTGTTTTGATGTGTTCTTATAAAACCCTGTCTTTGAAGGTATAAAAAAAACATCTCATTCACTTCTCACCTCAGGGGCTTTAAACCATGTTTTCACATCAGCCAGATCACTGAGTTGCACTTAATACGAGAGCCAGCATTCTCCAGAAGACAGCACTCACAGGGACAATTTCACAGTCAGTAAATTTCAGCAATTCCAAACAAAATGCAGCCGTGCTGCCCTGTGTGCACCAGGTATGTAATGAAGGTTACATTAAAGATTCCTGTTCTGTGTCCTGACGGCTCATACAGTTACTATGTGTGTAAGGATAGAAAACAATCTCAATGTCACAGGTTCGAATTAGGCTCAAGACCGACGTTGACTGTCATTTAGCTTTCTCTCCACGGTGCTGTCCGACAGAGGCGGGATATGCTTCAGAACAACTACTGCTCTGCGTAAGTGCATACAGTAACAACAAGGAAACAAATATGAATACATTATTTATGTTCACTCACAACAGTGGCCTGGGGTTTCAAACAGCTGGGCAAGGCATCTGGAGGCATAGCATCAATCAAAAGAGCTCTGATGTCATCAGCCTGCGACAGAGAGAGAATGAGGAAGAGGAACAAAGCGTTAGAATCAAAGATCCTGGATCTTCATGAGACGATCTCATTCCACGTCTCGCCACTACTACGAAATGGTACACACTTGCAGTCTCCTAACAGGGCATTGTTTGTTGTAAAGTCTTGTGATGTTGCAAGATGGTGTTGCTAACACAGCCAGGTCTTAACACTTATTGTGCTAATGACGTGTATACACGTCCTCTCAAGTGTATACATCCTCTCAGTGCCATGGACATGTATACACATCTTTTAGCCCTTTTAAAACAGGATTTGTAATAAATTATTTGACAACGCTTTACTCAGCGCTGCCGGAAATGTTTTGTGCACAGCCATTCACTTCCTTATTTACGGGCTGACAAGACTTGCTATTATCCCCGAATCTAAGCACGCACACACGCATGGACACACACACACACACACACACACACACACGCATGGACACACACACACACACACACACACACACACACACACACACACACACACACACACACACACACACACACACACCAAGCTGCATCCTACCGTGGCCAGATCTAACGGGGTTTGTCCTTCCTGGTTCTTCATGGTGGGATCAGCTCCGTGGGCCAATAGCAGGGCACACAGCTGGGTCCGCCCCTTCTGGGCGGCCTCGTGGAGCGGGGTGAACGCCCACTTGTCTGTGGCGTTAACACACGTGTTGTATTTGATGAGCAGGGCAGCTATGTCCACATGCTGGGAGAATGGAGAGGAGGGGAGAGGATTGGAGAGGAGAAGAGAGGAGAGGAGAGGAGAGGATTGGAGAGGAGAGGAGAGGAGAGGAGAGGAGACGAGAGGAGAGGAGAGGAGAGGAGAGGAGAGGAGAGGAGAGGAGAGGAGAGGAGAGGAGAGGAGAGGAGAGGAGAGGAGAGGAGAGGAGAGGAGAGGAGAGGAGAGGAGAGGAGAGGAGAGGAGAGGAGAGGAGAGGAGAGGAGAGGAGAGGAGAGGAGAGGAGAGGAGAGGAGAGGAGAGGAGAGGAGAGGAGAGGAGAGGAGAGGAGAGGAGAGGAGATTGAACACGATAAGATAACACTATAAGCATCAGTAAAGGGTGATTTATGCTTAGTTTCACACCGGTGTTTTGCACCAAAAATAGCTGATGTAGAAGCATATGCTAGTTTTGGTGCATGACACAGGTGCACATCTAAGTGTGTGTGTGTGTGTGTGTGCCATACCCCATATGAAGCAGCGTTGTGTAGTGGTATCAAGCCTCCCTTGTCCTGTGCGTTGACATCAGATCCATGTTCCAACAGATACTCTGCCACCTCCAGGTTGTTGTAACCAGCTGCACACAGATGGACACACACATTACACTTCTGTGACATTTTACCTTCATCATCTAGTTTAGTGTTTAGTGTAAGGATATAGTTACCCTTAAAAAATATACTGTAGATTGTGCATTACATTCACACACACACACACATTCATACTGTACACCGATGGAAATTAGAGGTTCAGTCTTGCTCAAGGACACTTCGACATAAACTCAAGGGGAGTCCGGGATCAAACTGAGAACCTTCCGGTTCCCAACCGGCAACTCTACCCCTGAGCCACTGTGTGTGTGTGTGTGTGTGTGTGTGTGTGTGTGTGTGTGTGTGCACGTGCGTGCGTGTGTTTGTGTGTGCGTGCGCTACCTGCGAGGTGCAGGGGCGTAGAGTTGCGTCCCTGCGTGTCTCTGCAGTTGATGTTGTCTGGCGTGCAGAGCTTCTGCACGCGGGCCAGGCAGCCCTTCTTGGAGGCGTCCAGCAGCGCGGCGTCTCCTCTCAGCAGGTCCTGGATGTCCGTGTCTCCGTCCTGGACCAGGTCCAGCGGCGCCTTCCCGTCGCGGTTCTTCTTGGACGGGTCGGCTCCGTGCTGGAAGAGGACGGGACGGGGAGGAGGAGAGGCAGTGTTGATTTCGTCGACTGAAAACTATGACGAGAAAATGTCCGTCGACTAGCTTTATTCACTGATACAAACGAAATAAAAACTATGAGCTATGATGTCTAAAACTATGACTATGACATATGGGAGATTTCGTCAAACAAATACAAATGACTGGGGAAGAGATCCAGTCAAACTAAAAGACAAGATTTGGTTGCATTCGGGTGTTGCTCTCTGAAAATAGCAGATCTACAAGCTCACGATGCGTTGTGAGCTTGTAGATCAGCAAAATATTTTAATGGGACATTCTGCACGAGTACTTTTACTTTTGGTAAGTACATTTTGAAGCCAATACTATTGTACTTTTACTCAAGTGCATTTTGACTTTTTTACTACGGAGCAGTTCTACATTGCAGCATTGATACTTCCACTTAACACATTCTGGACGGGAACCCCTTTTGGTGTTTTAGGCATTATGTTATACTTTAGCTGATGGAAAATGTGGTGCAAATCTTTGAATATATATTCTTTCAGAGCATTTTTAGCTAAAGTCTTTGCTATTGGGGGGGGTCCCTGGAACAACATATTTTCAGATGGGGGTCCGCGGCATTCTGAGGGTCCTTGACATGAAAAAGGTTGAGCACCACTGACACAGAAACATAGGTTTTTCAGAAAGCCTTTAGGATTTAGAAGCCTTTTTTAAAGATTAAGCCTCAGGTCTAAACATGCACAAGTACTTTTCCCACCACTGTAAGCCATATTGGTAAGCGTGCCATAGCCAGGGCCTTGTAGCGTACCTTGAGCAGCAGCTTGCAGATGTCGTACTTGCCCTTGGCGGCGGCCTCGTGCAGCGGCGTGAACTTCCACAGGTCGGCCACGTTGACCGACGCGCCGTGTCTGACCAGCAGCTCCGCCACCTCGTAGTGGCCGTAGGAGCAGGCGTTGTGGAGAGGCACCAGGCCACTGCACGCACACGCACACAGACACAGACACACACACAGCAAGAGTGTAAAGTCTACTCAAGTACGGTATTTAAGTACAATGTTGAGGTATTTGTACTTTTTATTTATGTAATTTTATTTATTATCAAAGGATTCTGAGGCCCCCCTGGACTTTGGGAAACCCTCTTAAAGAGCATTGATTCTCAGACATTTTAATTTCAAGGACCCCCAGACTGGGGGTGCACGATTATGAAATTATGACCGATATCCGATCTCACAAGCCTAGGCCCTATGGGCTTGGCCCAAAGCCTGTTAATACAGTATTTAATCAATCAATAAATAGCCTATACTCTTTTCCAAGTGTCTGTTTTCACAACTAAATGACTGCTGAATGAGAGGAGTACACAAATTAAATGTAAAACATATTTACAGTTAATTTTTTACGTTTTAAGATTTTACGTCATATTTGATTTGGCTTTTGTTCTAGACTAGAGGTACTAGACACTTTTGATTTATATTGAACACATTGATGAATTTTCATTGCTGGTTACCGATTAAATAATCAGGATTATTTTGACATCGATCCGATACGGCATTTTTATGGCCGATTCCGATTATGCTACAGATTATATTGTGCATCCCCGGCCCCAGTATAACATGCATTGGAGCCACATACCCCAGTATTTCTGAGAGTGTACAAATGGAACCAAACGGACACACACAGTGGGGTGGCAGTGATTCAGGGGTAGAGTATGGCTGGGTGAGAAAACTGTGAGGTCTGAACCACTAATTGCTCCTGATGTGCAGGTTGGTGCCTTGCATGGTTTCCTCTAACATCGGTGTGTGAATGGGTGAATGTAATGCGCTTGTAACACACACACACACACACACAGGGCCGTACCCCTTGTCCTTGGCGTGCACGTCAGCTCCATGATGCAGAAGGTACTCCACCACTGCCACTCGGTTGTAGCCTGCTGCAAAGTGGAGAGGAGTGGAGTGACGACCCTCCACATCTCTGCAGTTCACATTCTGACCGCTGCACATGGACTGGAGAGAGAGAGAGAGAGAGAGAGAGAGAGAGAGAGAGAGAGATAGAGAAGATACAGAGAGAGATATAGATAGAGAGATAGAGATGCCATATTTACAGAAATGTTCAGATCCATAAAGGTTATTATCTCATCTTACTTTATGCAGGGTTATGCCTTGCTGATGAGAGCAGCGGTACTTTATTTAAACTCTATTATACATTTAGATACGCATCAGTGTCTCACACTGAAAATAGCAGACCTAAAAGATCACAACACGTTTGGGACGGGTGTGACGGTCCCCGTTGTGAGCTTGTAGATCAGCGTGAGTGAAACAGATGCTTGATTCATTCCGTTTCAAATGTACAACGGGTGACCCCGTTCCCCAAGCACCAAAAAGGAATACGATTTCCATTTACAAAGCAGAACAAGAGATAAAGTACAGAAGAAGTTACTGTCGGAGTACGTTATAACGAACGGCTGAAGTTAAAACAAAGGACAAATTCATTATCCTAGCTCCAAACCGCCCAGTAAGCTCAATCATTACCACTCCCTTTCAGAAGGATTTAAAACTAACGGAGAGGAAAGTTTGAAATGTGGTGAAATTATGGTTTTAGACTAGGACTTTGTTACAATGACAACAATGAGATGAACTTACTGTACCGAAGAAAGCAAACACGCATGCACTCACGCACGCACAGAACTGTGGAATATAGTTGCTGCCCTCTTTATTTGCACATCTATGATCTATGAAGCATCACTGAAGTCTACTGTACATTTCCCAACCAGGAAATCTGGTAATTTAATTCATTTTGAGAAGAAGCAGGTTTAAAACATATCCCCACTGGGGAGGTGATAGAAATGAATCACCAGCTAATTCAACGCATAATCATCTAATCACAATTATTTGAGATAATCGCAATTGTTAAAAGGGACCAGGACCTATACGGGTGTATGTACCTTTAATGCTCGGGACAGGTTACCATAGTTACAACAAGGAGTGACGTAGTCACGTTACGTGCCTCAGCCCGCGAGAGAGAAGGAATGTGCTGGAGCCCTTTGTTCTAAGTCAAGTTTAAGTTGAGAATTTTACCTCCGTTTGTATCGTCTGAACTAAGTTCCAGTATATATTTTTTCACAAGCTTTGAGTCAATGACGGAAGTAAGTGCATGACTATGTTAATATTGTTGGGTTTTATGCCCCGAGTGATTCACGTTGTGTAAGAGATACAAGGAGATATGCTAACGTCATGATATAATACGTGTCCGGACTCTGGAGTTACTGTGGTGGTTTGTTAATTACTTCTTTGAGTGAAGTATGGTGTATCACCGTTTTTTGGCACCAGTAAAGTGACCAATTCATAGCATTCATTCCAGGCAGTTGTTTCTGTCATGATTCGGTCCCCTTTATGTGGTCACCAGGGGTCATCCCTTCAATTATATCAGACAGTTCAGTTCCCTGCAAAGCAGATGATATCTTTGGAGGATGTTAATTATAAACTTGTGTTCAAAGTGAAAAGGGAACGCTACCAATGTCTACAGATGCAGTTTACTATTGAGCATACAGTATATGGTGTGATTTATTACCATGATATAGTTTGCATAGCCCACTCATTGTGATGGAGTGGTATTTATTATTTGTTTGTCAAAGTACCAGTAACTATAATTATAGATTCATTCGGTTTATATTCAGCAGAACGGCTGAATATAAAGATTGTGGAATACTGGAAGTCAAGTCTCGGTCCAATATTGCATCCTGACTGATGCACCATCTTGGGTATTGTTGACAGACATATAAGAACCAGTACTCGGCCTCATACTATTTTTCAGCAATTAATTTGCATAATCGTCAAAAAAAGAAAGAAAGGTTAATCAATAAAATCAGATCTACATGCTTACAATGTGTCACTTGTTGCGTCACACAACGTCTGTAATTTCTTTGAATGTTCAACCATCACTGTAGCTTGGGTCAAGGTTTTCAAACCCCAGTTAAACACAGGAGACTCCTTTCTATCCAATGGAGTGGCTAATCACATACAATCACCTGGTCTCCCGGGTCTAATCGGCCTGTCATTAGACAGCTACACTATAGAATTCCTGAGCGCTCATTTAACGATTTTTGTTGTGTAGAACGTCACACACTTAGGAAGGGGGGGGGGGGGGGGGGGAATCCAGCACTATCAGAAATCCCAGAGAAACTAACGTGCGCTGTGTGTATAAGAGAAACGACGATGAACTCTATCTGAACCTGAAAACATTAATCATTAAAGGGTTAGGGTTAGGGTCAGTTAATGTGTGTGTTTACTTTACTTTATTTGTTTATTTCGAAGGGACAGAGCATATTAATGAACATTACATATAAATGTAGCGCAAATACACTTTGGGGTTTTGACAGGGATGCTAGTTTCCATCCGTAGTCCCCAGACAGTTAACACTAAACAATACTGGCATAACAGTGGACAGCATACAGCATACAAAAACATGATACATTTCAAACACGGAAAAGGGGAAAATAAGAAATTGAGAAGAGTAAGAAAAAGATGAAAACTAATTACTAGGGTAGGCCAACTCTAATTGTGGACTGAGAGTCATATGTGATCACAAGACTGGTTGTTCTTTAACATTGTTTCAATTGTCCTTTAAAAGCTGTGAAGGTGGGGATCTCCGTTAGGCCTCACTCACACCTTTACAACAGACTGATGTATGCTTGTTGTATGAGATGTATAGCTGATGCAAGCTCGCAATGCATTTCCAATGGGAGTCACATGGTTTGACAACATTTGTGTTGTATGAAGGGGTGGGGGGCAGTCGAAACACAGCTGAAAGCCGTACAACACAAATGTTGTGTCAAACCATGTGACTTCCATTTGAAATGCATTGGAGCAAGATGTATCACACCCTTTGTAATTGTATACATCTAGCATGCATCAATGTTGTATGCTAGATCGAAAGGTGTGCAGCCTTAGTGTGACAGGGAGCTCATTCCAGTATTGACAACCTTTGATGGAGAGAACATTTTGACTGAAGGTAGACTTTCTGCCATAGACCTCACAGTCACATGTCTGGCAGTGGTGGGAAAAGTACTCACATTTTTTTTACTTAAGTAAAAGTATCAATTGTGCAATGTAGAAAT
The DNA here is from genome assembly GCF_964188405.1 of Protomyctophum parallelum. Taxonomy (NCBI): domain Eukaryota; kingdom Metazoa; phylum Chordata; class Actinopteri; order Myctophiformes; family Myctophidae; genus Protomyctophum; species Protomyctophum parallelum. The sequence goes on from NC_139713.1 coordinate 27,506,818, forward strand.
ACTCTGTAAAAGTCCGGAATTGAGAATTGACTTGAGTAAGAGTACAAACGTATTGGTATCAAAATGTACTACAAAAGTAGAAAGTAAGAGTGTCTCATTTCAAGTGTATAAAAACCGTTTGAAATTGCAGATCGCATTGTGAGCTTGTAGATCGGCTATTTTCAAATGGATAAAATATATGAAAATATATATAGGGCTAAGTTTTGAATGTATGTTTTGTAATAATAATCCAAATCTACAAAGTAACTAAGGCTGCAAAATAAATGTAGTGGAGTAAAAGTACAATATTTGGATCTGGTATGCAGTGGAGTAGAAGTAAAAGTATTGGGAATTTGGAAATACGTACAGTACAAATACCTCCAAATCATACTTAAGTACAATACTTAAGTAAATGTACTTAGTTAGCCTACTTTCCACCACTCCAATGTCTGAGGGAGCTCTTAAGCACTCTAGCACACTTCAACATTCTGTCAGCAGCCCCCACAAACTAACGCAATAAAACAAAATTACCACTTCAACCCAATCTACTTTCTGCCAGCACCACCCACGCACCCACATATAACAAAATAAAACAAAATTGCCTTTAAGGTGAATTGAGACATTATATTACCTTGACAGTGTCCAAGTCTCCAGCTTTAGCTGCCTCTAGAAGTCTGTAGTCCATGTCTGAATTTCTTGTGGGAACATTCTCTGCACAGGGGAGGGGAATGTTAGAATACATAAGCAACATACATGCTTTATAAATGGTATGAATAAAATAGAAATATGAGCTTTTAGATATTTGTTTTTAAATTATTTTGATAATTTAGACATTTTCTGTGGTTCGGTGATTAACTGGCGAACATGACCTGTCCGTGTGCCGAGAAGCCATAATTCCTGTTGTTCTTTGTCCAAGCGCTTCACTGGCATTTTCCATTATTAAAATATATTTGCGGGTCAACTTTGGTTTTTAGGTTTGATACAATTTCACGGTCCGTGCCTTTTTATTTTGCTGGCGTTATTGCAAACTGGTGACGCCTTTTGAGCCGTTATACTGTAGTGTGTGATAAGTCAAAGTCAAACAGAAGTCAAACATGGACTTATACTGTACTTTCTTGTCCCCGTCTCGCCTTTCTGTAGAGCATTAAAACTACAACCTCTGCGGCCACAAAATTCGATATCTTTTCGAAGGGGGTTAATATAAAAAATGCCCAATTTAGAAAACAAATTATATTGTACATTCTGAAAGGAAATGTGATGCATTTAAATCAAGTATTTTGCATAAAATACCATAAATCTTTATTTTGCCATGCTTTTGTGCTCAGACACACCCAGCTAGCCACACACAGCTCCGTAAGGGAGTGGTTGCACCACTCAAAAAAATGCCCAAGGGGACAAATCACAGAGCACCCTCTTGAATTCTAAAAAAGTGACCCCAAGCTACAAAAATCAGTTGGAGAAAAATACTTTTACTGATCAAACCATGTTCACCCCCACGGCTCCCAGACTACAGAGGGCATCATCATCAAACCCGGAAGTTATGCAGGAATGCCTACTGACGGAGTGGCAAAAAACTACTTTGCTGGCCTTGATAGCCCATACATCCAAACAGAAAAGTCCTATCTGATTGCATTAACCGACGTTAGTTATCTTTAGTTATCTAAAGTGTAATGGGAAATATGAAATTGTGCATTCACACCAGTAATTGTAAAAACTGCATATCCTGATGTCTAGCCTAACTGGGTGTGGTCTACACTGAGTACTAGGCCTCTCTCGACTTAATCAACTGTTTACGCACATCAATAGGCTTTTGTTATGACCAAAGTATCGGTGAGACGGTTCCTGGATCTCCAGCTGTTTAGCAACACCAGCCCAGCCTCTGTTTTTGTAAAGGTCATGTTTATTCATCACAGATTATTCAAACCCATACTAGACTCCGAGCACTTGTCATTCTAATTAGATTTGTCCCATTGTCTGATGTGGAGGCTACCTGTCTGGTCATGTGACCAACAGTTACTCCTCCTCCTTTGAGTAAGACTGTATAAAATTGACACACATGTATTGTTCTGGAGTTCAGTCATCCGACATGCTGGAAGATGGTTGTGCTCTAGAGAATCTCGAGATCTCTATTAAATTGAACTGAATGCCTCATATCATCTTGTCCTCACCTTATCTTTTAGTTTAAGTGATCTTGTGTTAGTATAATTTCCACTACATATCTGGAGGTTCTGCCGAGACTGATTCATCTGCCGTTCCCGGGCTCTGGTTTCCTGGGATAATCCATCGATGGTGGCTTTCTAGCCAAGGCAAATCCTTTGTGCACAAAGCAACAATTGGGCCGGCCTACGGATCCCAGAGCTGGTGGACGGCAGGCGACATCAGCTGTTACTCAAATAAGGTGAGAGGATGCTATGATTCATTCTACAAAAAATTGTGTGTATGTTTAAACCGTAGCCTATGTTCGGGAAGAGTCCCAGTAGCCTACAAAGTGTATAGCCTATGTTCGGGGAGGGTCCCAGTAGCATACAGAGTGTATAGCCTATGTTCGGGGAGGATCCCAGTAGCATACAGAGTGTATAGCCTATGTTCGGGGAGGGTCCCAGTAGCATACAGAGTGTATAGCCTATGTTCGGGGAGGATCCCAGTAGCATACAGAGTGTATAGCCTATGTTCGGGGAGGGTCCCAGTAGCATACAGAGTGTATAGGGAAGGGTCCCAATACAGTGTGTTTTTTTAACTGTATTTGGGGAGGATTCCATAACCGTAGCCTATGTTCGGGAAGAGTCCCAGTAGCCTACAAAGTGTATAGCCTATGTTCGGGGAGGGTCCCAGTAGCATACAGAGTGTATAGGGAAGGGTCCCAATAGTTGTTTTTTTAACTGTATTTGGGGAGGATTCCATAACCGTAGCCTATGTTCGGGAAGAGTCCCAGTAGCCTACAAAGTGTATAGCCTATGTTCGGGGAGGGTCCCAGTAGCATACAGAGTGTATAGGGGAGGGTCCCGGTACAGAGTGCATTTTAAACTGTATTTGGGGAGGATCCCATAGGGTGTATATATATTTTTTTTTTGGTGGAGGGTTTAATCTATTGTATGTAAGCTCCATATTATGATTGGGTGTCTTTTGTATCCCAATACTAACATCCCGATTTTGTCATCTTATGTTTCTATGTTTCTATGTTCTAGATATACCTGTATGTCCATACCTGTATGTCCTATTCGATTTCGTCATACATGAGTGTGATTATGTCAAATGAATAGAATTATATATAGTTGAATGACAGAGTTCTAAAGCAATTTTTACTGTTCACTGAATGGTGATAGTTGTGGCAGAATATGAATGTTTTGATTTGCTAAACTACCCTTTCCACTACAAAAGTCAATGAGAGTTATCTCACAAACCAAGGAAGCTCTGATAAGGAACAGAAGTGGTCACGTGACTGGGCTGTGCCATGACACTTTCATGGACACTTTCATGGAAGCCAAAGTAAACTCACACCGGAAGTGCAATGAATACAATGTCAGTGAATGGAGCCGGCTGGACCAGCTCATTACAAACATTATTTATGAACAATTGAGACCTTTTGTAAAGTAATCACTTCTGGAAAATAACAGAAGACACATTATTGTCTGCTGTGTTGCAATTTGATGTGTACACTGTGTAATGTTTATAGAGGTATGGTATATAAAGAGTACAAAGTACCTTTCTGAACGCAACAAGTATCGCAAGACTTCCCACCGTTTCCTGTCTGGCAGCCAAATCTTGCGATACTTCGGAGTCAGAAACGATACCTACTGCTGTTTAGATCCTCGGATAAAATGATATACTGTGCACTCTGAGCACATCGAAAAGTAAGTGATTAGAAAACAACCTGTGATATGTCTTCTGTTATTTTCCAGAAGTGATTACTTTACAAAAGGTCTCAATTGTTCATAAATAATGTTTGTTATGAGCTGGTCCAGCCGGCTCCATTCGCTGCCATGCCACTTCCGGTGTGAGTTTGGCTCCCATGAAAGTGTCCTGAAAGTGTCATGGTGCAGCCCAGTCACGTGACCACTTCTCTTCCTTCTCAAAGCTTCCTTGTCACAAACCAGGAAAAGGGGAGGTTGTCTTCTTAACATTCCTATCTCCCCCTCCCCCTCTCTCTCTGACTCACACTCTCTCTCTCTCTCTACTACAGGCACACACATACACACACACACACACGGAGAGAACAACAATAAGATTTCCCTTCCCATCAAACAAACAACTTCCAGTGAGGGAGCGACTTCCACAGCTACAGCAGAGAATAACTTAAACTTGTTGCCGGAGTTTAACAACAACCAGGATTCACAGTGGAAGTAAACTTCAGGGAAGAGAGAGAGAGAGAGAGAGAGAGAGAGAGTAACCACCACTGACTGCCTCCCTGCATTGAACAGAGTGTTTGTAGCTTCACTCAAAGACAAAATGGCTTCCACGTCGTCTCTTCCAGAAGAAGATTTGTCCTGTCCTGTGTGTCGAGACATCTTTAAAGATCCTGTTGTACTATCCTGTAGTCACAGCTTCTGTGATGCCTGTCTGCGGGAATGGTGGCGAACTAAGGAAATACAGGAATGTCCACTTTGTAAGGAAATACATTCAACAGGTCATCCACCCCGTAACCTGTCTCTGAAGAACCTGTGTGAGGCCTTCAAACAGGAGAGACAGAGAGCTTCAAAACGTAAGAGAAGTTCATCAGGGTCTGAGGATCTCTGCAGTCTGCACGCTGAGAAATTCAAACTGTTCTGTCTGGAATGTAAACAGCCAGTGTGCGTTGTGTGTCTGCATTCAGAAAAACACACCAACCACAGTTTCAGACCCATCGATGAAGCTGCTCTGGATCACAAGGAGGAAGTCCAGAAATCACTTAAGACTTTACAGGAGAAACTGGAGGTCTTAAATGAAGTTAAAACAAAAAGTGACCGAACAGCAAGACACATTAAGGTCCAGGCCCGACACACAGAGAGGCAGATTACAAAACAGTTTCAGAGGATCCATCAGTTTCTAAAAGAGGAAGAGGAGGCCATCATCGCTCCACTGAGGGAGGAAGAGCAGCAGAAGAGTCAGATGATGAAGGAGAAGATTGAGGGTCTGAACAGAGACATATCAACGATTTCAGACACAATCAGAGCCGCAGAGGAGGAGCTGAGAGCTGAACACATCTCATTCCTGCAGAACTACAAGAACACGATGGAGAGACTCCAGTTCACACCGCAGGACCCACAGCCGCCGGTTTCAGGAGCACTGATAGACGTGACCAAACACCTGGGCAACCTGACCTTCAGAGTCTGGGACAAGATGAAGGACATTGTCTCCTACACTCCCGTCATTCTGGACCCCAACACTGCCATTCATGCATACATTGTGTCTGATGATCTGACCAGCGTGAGACAGGGAGAAAGACAGGGTTGGCTTCCTGCCAACCCAGAGAGGTTTGACGTCCTGCCCGTTGTCCTTGGTTCTGAGGGCATTAACTCAGGGACTCACATCTGGGATGTTGAGGTTGGAGACACTACAAGCTGGACACTGGGTGTGTTAGCAGAGTCGTTCCAGAGAACGGGACAGTTCTCTAGACCGTTAAAGGGTAAAGTCTGGGGAATAAAGTTAAAGGGAGGTAAATACATAGCAAACACCTCAGAGACACACACGGATGTCTCACTGAAGCAGAAGCCTCAGAGGATCAGAGTGCAACTGGATTGGAATGAAGGAAAGCTGTCATTCTCTGATCCTGATACTAACACACACATGCACAACTACACACACACTTTCACTGAAGCACTCTTTCCATTCATAGCCTCTAGTAAAACTGTCCCTCTGAAGATTTTGCCTGGGAAGATCAGTGTAACTGTGGAACCCTTCAGTTAAACAATATGATGTTATGATGGTGATGATGATTATGAGGCTTATGAATCATGTTCATGATTCTTGATTATGATTTTTAAATGTCTTCATGATCTTGCTCCAGCGGTCGCTCCAGCAGCCAGGTAGGCCAACCAATAGAACCACAAGGGGATCAGCAGCTGGCAACCTTAAGGTAGCAAAGCGCAACACCACATTTTGGTCAGTCATCTAATTCAGAAAAAGGGATACACCTGTGGAATGCCCTACCAACTGAAATAAAAAGACTAACTGATCTAAAAATATTGAATGAAAACGTTAAAACAGTGGTCAGGCCAGAGGTGCGAACTCTAATATGTTAAGCACATTTATAAATGTTGAACTGTAATTTGGGAATGTTATTGCTTTTGTACTATACTTTAGATTAGAGCTTCTTGAATGTATATTATGAAAAATGATTATTTTTAGTTTGTATAGGAAGGCCTAACCAGGGACTTGGGTCGCAAATTAGCCTCGGTGCAACGGTTTTATGTCTTTATAACTTTTCTTTGTATTGTCCCAGTAATCCTTTTTGTAAAAAACTAATAAAAATTATGATGATGTTGATGGAGTATAATATTACTCAATTTCATAGAAACAATGTGAATCAGTTGTGGTTTACAGGGAAAAAATGCTCAAGTACAAATTGGTTTTATAGATGCTCAGATTTCTGGCTCAAGTACAACTTGATTCTACAACTACTCCGATTTTTGGCAGGGATTTAACACTTCCTGGGCTGAGAGCTACTCACGTTATGCCCAATAAAAAGCGCCATAGGTGTGTTTGTCAAGAAATATGAATCTGGGGATGGGCTTTTCCCATCTATAAGTCTAGCTATCCATTATATCTTGTCTTAAAACGTTCGTTCAGTCAACGGCAAATTATTATTATTACATTATTTTAATATATTAAATAAATTATAAATACATACTATACAGTATGCACACAGACATTGTATTTTGTTCTGACATTATCCAAGGGCATAACATTTCATGACGGGGTGACACTGAAAGTTGGAATCCACCGTGGGGAAACCGGCTTTGTCGGGCGTCTACACGAACACAAAGGGTCCAGGGGAGGGAAGCCGTGCGGGAAGGCTGATAACGAACATACTCCTACGCGCTGGGGGGGGCGGTTGGGGTCAGCGGGGAGTGATGGGCGGGAGGAGTAGGACGAAGGCTCTACGTCCTGGTGGGGGATCCTCACTGGCAGGTGAGGATACAACACAGCAACGTGTGTGGGGGGAGGAATCAACTGGAATAACGACTAAATTGGCGAGGAAAAGGGGGTAAAAAAAAAGAATTGGAAACTCAAAAAATGTAGAGAAAAAGTAATATACTGATACCATAATAGAGAACGAAAGTCTGACATCACTGCCGCTATATGCCGCTATCCCCCTGGGCCAGAGTTATTTATTCTATTGAAAATACCATACGGTCATCTTCAGATGGCGCCATATACGAACTGTGTTCCAAAGATAAACTAATGAGGCCTGGGGTACACGTGTATGGATATCTTTCTAAACGAATATTGTCGTCCTCCGTAAAATGAAGAAAGAAAAGTAGCAAAAGAAATCCTGTCCAAACGAGAACAATATACGCGTCTTGAAAGCGCCAATCGTTCACTGTCCCAACTACATCAAAGGTGCGCGACTAAGTGTCCCAGTAATGGTACCGTAATTTCCGGACTATAAGGCGCACCTGAATATAAGCCGCACCAGCCAAATTTAGGGAAAATCCCAAATATGTACATATACAAGCCGCACCGGACTATAAGCCGCAGGTGGCCCCCTAGTGGCCGTTACGTTAGCTCAGAGCCTTATATGGCTCTGCGTCAGCTGTAAAAATCCATAGATTAGCCGCACCGTTGTATAAGCTGCAGGGTTCAAATCATGGGTAAAAAGTCGCGGCTTATAGTTCGGAAATTACGGTATATCTGGTTCATCCCTGGACACACAGAACACAATTTGTGAACAAGAATGGCACATTGGCTGATGGCATCATAACCCACACACACACACACACACACACACACACACACACACGTCCGCACCATTGAGTATTTGCTTCACAGCTTCGTTGCCCATCTGAGCAGCGGTGAAGCCCTGTAGCGACACCAGCGTGGCATCTGCCCCGTATCCTAGCAACAGCCGCACGGTCTGGAGGTGTCCCGCCAATGCAGCGCGATGCAGCGCTGTCTGGCCCAGTGTGTCCACCGCATTCACCTACACGCACACGCACACGCACACACACACACACACACACACACACACACACACACACACACACACACACACACACACACACACACACACACACACACACACACACGTCCTAAAAAGTGATTGATTATCCTAAATGATAGATTAGTTACATTAGTTAGATACACCACGATTTGGTCTTAAAAACAGGGCTTATAGAATAGATTTTGTGTAGAGAAGACCCAGTAGTAGACCAAGTAGTGGGCCAATTTTTTCCCCCATGATTTTGCAACCCTTTTTTCCACCCATTGTCAATTATCTAATGTAATCGCCTGGCTGGCCAGGGGGAGGTAGTTTAGAGACCAGGATTACTGCATGTTTTTTGTGGGGGTACCTACCCTAGGGGACACGGGGAGGACATGCTAACTCCACACAGAAAGGCCCTTTTGCCAGGGTATGGGTACTGATGACGCGGACGAGAGACCACACCCCCAGCGTCCCCAGCGGGGATCGAACCCAGGACCTTCTATCTGTGAGGCGACAGCACTACCGACTATGCCACCATTTAAGTTTACCAAGAAACATACCCCACTACCAGAATCAGAGAGGCAACGTCACTGTGTGCGTCAGCTCATCACGGGCTGACCAACACTCCACTTGCTTCCAAACTTGCCACAGACTCTTCAACACTTCTCTGTCTATGATCTAGGCTTATTATCCCGCCCTCAATGTCTTCACATATTGTAAATTGTACATTAAATATAAAACGCATCATTCAGGCACATTTCAGCCACTTCTTTTTTTTTGCCCATTAGGACCCCTCTATGCAACGTCATCAAAAAGCAACACATCAAAAGCATGGTAACATCATTCTACAGGCCACAGATTTCTGCGTCACACCGGCCAGCCAAAGGCCGGTCGAGCTTCTAGTTCATAGAAAAGAAAACAAACAATATAAAGGCACACAACGCTGATGTGATAGTGCTGTAGAACAAGTCTATGTAGCCATCTATGAAATCTATGAGAAACACAGTTTCATACAATATGTAGTAGAGGTCCCTGCTTCAACTCTTTCGCTCAGCTATAAGGGGTCTTTGACCTGCAGCATGTTGAAGAAGACATAATGAAGGCCATTGGAAGGAGGTACGAATGGAGTCAAGGACATGAAAATCGAATTAATTGGCATTTAGAGATGGATGGATGGATCTATCCATGGAGCCATCGGCAGACGGATGAGGGGCTAATGGATGGAGACGGGCAGAAACTGTGCCAACAGACGAGTGGATTGAAAGGAGTCGCTTTGTTTACCTTCGCCCCGTTTTTCTGCAGTACGTCCATGATGTCATTGTGAGACCTCTCAGCCGCGACATGGAGGGGAGTCATGAAACTAGAGACAGAGAGAGAGAGAGAGAGAGAGAAAGATATTAGCCCATTTAGGCCTGACGTCGAAAAAAGTAAAAAAAATCTTCCGAAAGAATATATATTCAAAGATTTGTGCCGCATTTTTACGATTTTTGAAAAATAGCAGTCCTACAAGCTCGTAGTGCGCCACTCGGTGGCGCACTATGAGCTTGTAGATCTGCTATTTTTTAATAGCTAAAGTATAACATAATGCTTTGTTAAAACACCAAAAGGGGTTCCCGCTCAGAATGAAAAATTAAAGGTATGCGAGAGATTAAATATTTCAGTGGTAGAAAATAGCAAAGTAATATTTAAGAGAACACTTAATAGCACACGACAGGTGATACGGATACAGTAAACAATCATTCTGTAAACCAATGCATATTTGTCTGTTTGGGCTCTAATCACTTGCGAAGACAGACCATTATTTTGTACTTTATTGCCTTATGTCACCATCATTGAACGCTCCAAATCAGTGGTTCTCAACCTTTTTCCATTTTCATAAGCTGTATGACTTTGTAAACTCTGAGAGTTTACACACCAAATGAACGCGTTGCATTTGTACAGTCTCATTGTTACAGACCAGCAAAGGGTCCATTTGGAACCCCCCACATTGAGAACCACTGGTCTAAATGAACCACATTAATTATATTTAAATACATAGTAGATATTTCTTTAACTGACTGATTATATAAGGAATAATCAGCCTTTCATTGTTACGTTTTCAGGAGAGTCAAATCGGTTGTGTTTTATGTTGTTGTTTGCTAGGGGCCAGGGATCACAGTGAATATATACATCTTTACAGAGATACATGAATACTAAAGGACTGCATTTAAGTGTAACAACCTTTTTTCAAAGTCCGAAATTAAATGAGAACACAGCGGAATGGCCGTGGGTGGAATGCTGGTAATTATGTATTTTTTTCATGTGCGTGTGACTGGCATTTTAAGTGGTCTGGGATACAGTTATGGTTTCAAATGCACAGGGACGTTTTGCGTTATTGATGTCTGAGCTGCAAAACAGAGAGGAAGGAAAGAGGAAGAGTTGGAAGTGACCAGTGATTATAAATGGTTTCCGAGTGGTGTGGTGGCATACTGTATATCTGCAGACGTACAATACTAGGGCTGCAACCTACTGTACTTAAAACGTCATCGTACAACAATATCGCACAAAATCACAGATCATTGTCGATCTGCTACTCTTCGCTATTTTGAAATAAAGAACATTTCCATTTCCCCCTTCCAAAATACATTAGTAAAATAGAATTAGATTAAATTGATTAGTTGTATTAACTGCAGCGTGATGTAAAATCACACCCGTGTGAAGTGAGGGGTGCTCTTATCATCGTACATCCTCATACTGTACATCATCTGATTACGGCCAATCAAAATTCGCATCCTCGCCTTCGTCTTGAATGTTTGTGTTGCGCAATGTTTGTGTTCACTCAAAATTGTCCATTCATTGTCAATGGCATTTAATGTTTGTGTAGGACAAAGTGTGTTTGCGCACACACACTAAAAGCTGGTACTCAAAAAGAAAAGAAAGTGTCCTAGAATGACTTTGGCTGACACAAAAACGGGCCCTAGGTAAATTTGCGCCACTGTAAAAGATGTACAGTATCAGTCTTGGACAAAAGATACAATCACAACAGTCAGATCTTGATCGCCCTAGTGTAAATATTAAACAATCTAGTAATAATCTATTATTATAATCTCAAATCGTTGCAGATTCACTGTACATGTTAAATGTAGTGTCTAATGCACATTCTATTTTATTTACAATGTAGTTCAGTAATTAACCCATTAAAACCGGGAAAGCATCCGTGTCATTTTACATAAATTTGCATCGCAATCTTTTAACCACTTCAGCCATATTTTATACTTAGGCTATTCAAAAACCATGAAAATATGAGCAAATAATTAAATCGAACATTTTTAATGATTAATATTTGCTGGGTCCCTAGAACAAAATATTCTGAGATGGCCAAATACATATGGTATGGTATAGCAATATGTTTTTTCAGAAAACTGTTGTAGAATCGGCCTCAGGTCCTAAAGGAATCTAAATGGATACTTACTCTTTGTTCTTCTCATTGACGTTGGCACCTTTTCTTAGTAACAGCTCTGTCACCTGCTTCCTCTTCGGGTGAGGGGAGGAAACCGCACAGTGCTAACAAACACACACGTACAGTTAATAATACCATTACTGTTGTGTTCATGACACGTTGTTACCACTGTGCAAATGTTAGTCAAACAGAATCATTCATCATCTGACAGTTCAATTCATTATTAGCATAATACCACGGTCAAACCTCTCTGTATAATATATGTGTGTTATGTGTGTTAGGGGTGCAGTGGTTTACGGTTTAAAACCGAACTGTACGGTACGGCATACACGGTTCAATACGCCCTTATGAACCGCGCGTGTGTGTGTGTTGTGAATAAGTCTCACCAGTGGACATTGTGCATTTGTTTGTTTAACTGTATGTGTTTTTTTTTGTTTTTAGTTTATTTGCTTTTCATTTCCTGATGTTTCTTTGCAGATTTTGTTTAGTGTTTGTGCTGCCATGTGGGTGTGGGGGGAAATAAATATGTGAATAATTGCTTTGAAAATACTATGTTGTAAAGAAAAATCAACGTAAAAAAAAAAAAAAAAAGTCTCACCAGTGCAGTCTCATGTGTGTGAGGATGTTTGAAGTTGATAATCTCCAGGCCCAACGACTTCTTGGCCTTGGCCATGTCTGCCTCCCGAGCAGCCTGAAGCAACGAGTGTCCTTTAAACTCATCTGCACTCACACACACACACACACACACACACACACACACACACACACACACACACACACACACACACACACACACACACACACACACACAGTTATAGGTGGGATAAGTTAAAAGTAGCTTTATATTGTGACAGTAATCATTGTGTTTGTTCAGTAACATGAGTCTCCATGTCTCTCCGTCTCTTTAAGGAACGGAAACATTTTCATGCTGGGATACCAATTTGATCCAATCAGGAGAGAGAATTCACGCAGGATGCAGGATAAACATCACAAGGCGTAAGCTTGTAGAGCTGCTATTTTCATTGCGTCTGTGTGACACTCTTGATGATGTAGGTATAGGGCATTCATTTAGGAAGAAATGAAGAAGCCCCGGAGTAAGAAAAGCAAAACAAAACTGTCAGGCTGTTAAACTGCAGGTCAACAAACAATTCAGAATCTTTCATTCAGTGTTATCTGGTCTGGCGTGTGGGCGTGTGAATGTCTGCCCGGGCCTGACCTTCCAATTCCCCATCATGTTGTGGAGCTGTCTGCTCACCTGGGGTTCAGCCCAGCAGATAAAAGCCCTGGCTCTTCACTCCAGCCCTTGCCAGTTTGGTCAGTTGCCAACCGGTAAAGATACTGTGCCTCATGCTCTGCTTTTTTTGCTTGTTATCAGCATATTCCTAACTCCTCGTGTCCCTGATTGTGCCCCCAGTACCTCAACGCCTGCCTGCCTGCCTGCCAACCAGCCAAACCTACAGCCCGTCCATTCCTAATTAGTTTGCATTTTTTGGATTAAGACTGAATAAAAGACCCTTTCTTGTTAACCTGGTTCTGAGTTCTGCTTTTGAGTCCTAAGATATACAACACACCCCAACATTCAGATTCAATTGGATGGGAATTACTAAATCACTGTGTGTGTGTGTGTGTGTGTGTGTGTGTGTGTGTGTGTGTGTGTGTGTGTGCACGCGCGTGCACGTTTTCATCAGCTTTGAAACGGAGACTATAAAGAAAAATGTGTGTGGTTGCAAAATAACTCATCGTTGCTGTCGAGCAGAAACCTTGTATCTCAATATTTCAAATAGTTTTTTTCTCCCTGTAAATTAATGCCATATATTATATATAGCATACAAGAGTGTTGCACAAAAGTATTGTGTAAATACTTCGTAGTGAAACAGTTTAGCGATGCCTTGTACATCAACTATTTTCGTTATTAGTTAAAAATAATATTAAAACTGAACTCTTTTTTTCTCCGTACAAGGTTTACACCCGACAGCGACGTAATGTTCAAAGGCGTCGCAGAGAGCTTCCCAGAGGAGGGGAAGACAAGCGACTTATCTTGTCTGCTTTTTTTTCTTTTCCGAGTGACGCACGCGTAATCAAACGTGGCACCGCTGATAGCGTGAATTTAATTATATCCCGCTTTGACTCTCTGATGTTCAGCCGATCTGGTCGCAATATCCCCCATGATTCATTGTAATTACACCAAAAGTGAATAAAGGTCATTCAATATCAACTGAGTGAATCCCACTCCGATTTAAATTCAGTCGCTATAGGGCATAGCAGTGGCGGACATTTTCTGGTGCCATCATTCCAGACCCCATTTATTTTTCCCATAGACAATTATTTTACGCGTATCCAGGATCCTAGTGAATCATGACCATAAAACATTTGATTCTGTAAACAAATAAATAATAATACAAATATATATATTTAATTATATGATATATTATAAATAATAAATAGCAAATACCCTTTGTTTTGCTGTTTTAAAAATCTCCCACATAATCAAATGTTTTATGGTCTAGATTCACTAGGATCCTGGATGGCTCGATTCTAGGCTTAAAATAATTGATATAAATATTTTCAGAAATGTCTATGGGAAAAATGAATGGGGTCTGGAATGATGGCACAAGATAATGGCCACCACTTCTTTGCTCCATTACCAAGGTTGTTTATTGTCACTGTCGGACAGAAACCTTGCATCTCCATAATTCCAACCTTTTCTGTTTTCAGTCAATTGATACCCGACTTCTTTGTAATACAGTGTCGCGCAAAAGTACCAAACACAGCGGATTTACAAGTGACTAAATTACTACAATGGATCCTCCGGAACAACGGTTATTATTTCATTTCCTGAAAAGTAATGGTTTTGGACATACAAGGTTTCCTGCCGACAGCGATGTTATGTTGGGGAGATTAAAAGAGATTCCCATACAGCACCCGGGTATACGAGTCCCACAATCTGATGCAGAGATGCAGCCATGCACGCAAAACCATATCAATCAACAACACAGGAATAGAAGCTTCAACGCGTGCCAATGAATCACCCTGAAAGCATCCACAGATGCAGCCTGATTTATACTTAGTTGCTTGGGGGGGGCACGACTCCTGCAGGCCGGGGGGGGGGGGGGGGGTGAGAGGGGGGGCACGACTCCTGTGGGGCGAGAGGGGCAGTGGTGGAAAAAGTATTCAATACTTAAGTAAAAGTATCAGTACTGCAATGAAGATATACTCAAGCAAAAGTCCGGAATCCAAAATGTATACTTGAGTGAAAGTACATTATGCAGAATGTCCAACGTGTGTTTGAGCGTGTGTGCGTGTGTGTGTAATTGTATTACAATTGTATTTCTATATTTGTGAGGGCCAAATGTATAAACTGAGTAAAAAGAAATGTGATGAAAAATGTCCTGGTCTGAAAAAGTTGGTTTAAAAACAGTTTGGGAGTTAGCGGTTAGAATTAGGATTTGGCATTACATTTTTGTGGGTTAATTAGGGTTACGCCTGATTTATACGTAGTTTCCAGACCGTGTCGTGCACCGACAACAGCCGAGATTGCCTATTTTTTAGGTATAGTAATTCAAACATATGTGTGTGTGTGTGTACGCGTGCACGTGCGTTCCTCTCACATGTGAGTCTCTCCTTGAGCTCCGGCGTGGGGGCCATGTCCACGGAGCTCTTGCTGTGACAGTTGAGCAGGCCGGGGTCGGCTCCGTGGCCCAGCAGCAACGAGCACACCTCCACGCGGTTCTTAGACGCCGCCTCGTGCAGCGGGGTGAACTGCCACAGGTCCATGGCATTCACACACGCACCGTGCTGGAGGGGAGAAAACAACAACGACGACGACGACATCAGAAGTGTTTTAGGGCAGTGGTTCCCAAACGTTTTCATGTCAAGGACCCCCAAAATGATACTCATTAGTCTGAGGACCCCCCCCCCCCCCAATCTGGAAATAAATGCAAAGGACCTCATAAGAGAGGAATTATACGGCTCTAGCAGTGATTCTCAAACATTTTCATTTCAGTTGACCTAGATTAAGCTACGGCCCCCTATTTAACCCATTCTGACCTGAGATCAGATTCATACGAGGTTTCCGCCGGACACACACTGGTCTGATGAACCCATTCTGACCTGAGATCAGATTCTAAAAATGTCAGTCGCTCTTCGATTTTTCAAAAATAGCAGACCTACAAGCTCGTATCGCGCCACTCGGTGGCGCGATATGAGCTTGTAGATCTGCTATTTTTCAATAGCTAAAGCATAACATGATGCTGACACCAAAATGGGTGCCCGGTCAGAATGGGTTAATGGCATTTATATCTCTGGGACCCCAATGTTAATTGTAAAATCAAAGTTAATTTAACTCTGAGAGTGTACAAAATAATGTGTACACTCTCTGAGTTACAGAGCTATAAAGGGCCCATTTGGTTCCTAACTATCATTTAGCTGGGGACCCCCTGGAACTCCCTCAAGGACCACTAGGAGTCCCCGGACCCCACTTTGGGGATCACTGTTTTAGGGCTGCGCGACGTGATGTGAAATCGATGTCGCTGGCCGCTCGGACACCCACCCAGCTGAAAATGTTTTGTGCCAAGAAATGATTTAAATATTTTCAAACACAGAAACAGATTGAATTATTTTACTGTTAAGTATGAACATATTCGTAACCCCCCCCCCATATGGGACGTTATCTGCCAGCTACGAACATGTTCGTACCTAAAGCTTTACACTAAATATGTTCACTTTTAACATTGGTCCGGTTGCTAGGCAACGCCTCCAGCACCAGGATTTATGCACACATTTACATCCAGTCAAAGTAGGATTTTCAATGCCTCATAACTCTGAAACTACAAGCGTTGTCTGAGGTTTTCATGATCCATCCGAGGTTCGGATGTGATTTGTGATTTTGTACCGCAATGGCGGCCTCAAAGCCAGGTAAGTGGAAATGAAAATGACCAAATATAGCAAAATAGCCCTGGCAAGGCTTAGCTGCCACCTAGTGGCAACAAAAAAGTTAAAATAGCAGATGTACAAGCATGCAGTGTGGCACGCAATGCGGCACGAAGTGACACGCTGTGAGCTTCAAGATCTGCTATTTTTAAGAACCACTGTTCTAAATCAGAAAAAACATATGTTGCTACTTGCTATAGTATACAGTATAGCAAAAAACTAAAATGTGTGTGGATGTGTGTGTGCGCGTGCGTGCGTGTGTGTGTGTGTCTCTCTATGTGTGCGTGTGTGCGCATGTATGCGCTCGCGTGTGTCTGTGTGTGTCTGTGCGTGCGTGCGTGTGTTACCTTCAGTAGCAGCTCAGTGACTTCATAGTGCCCATAGGAACATGCGTTATGCAGCGGCACCAGGCCTCTGACAACACACAAACAATACAACAATAATATGTTTTAGTTTCAGTCCCACAACATAATATACAGACAGGGGAGGGCCATTTCATCCTGACAAATGTACAGATAATGTACTCTGTACTGAGAATGTACAAAGGGAACCGAAGGATCCATTTAAGACTGAGAATTCTAGAGGGTATGCGCATGCATAAAGTGAGTGGCAAATGAAGTTGCAACGTGAGTTCAACGTCGTTTAACAACGCTGAATGCAATCAGATAGGAGTTTCTGTTTGGATCATGTATGTGCTGTCAAGACCAGAAAGTATATTGTTTTTTTCTACTCAGTAGGCGTTCCCGCATAACTTCCGGATATGATGATGATGTCACACACATAACCCTCTATACATTTTTGGAATTAAACATTGTTACATTAGACACTCATGAAGGAGGAGGTTCAGAGAGGGATCATATCAAAACTAAAACAAAATGTGTTCCGGGATTCTTGTTCAAGAACATTTCTTCATGATTAGTTCATTTGTTACTGTTCAACGCACCTCCATCTGAACTAAGTGAGTGATGTGCCATTATTTCCTTGTAATCTGCTATTTTCACTATTTAAAAATGGTTTAAAAATAATAATAATAAAAAAGGAAGGGTTTTGTACATAGGCCTAAAAGGTTTCCACCAAACACTGAAAATATATGTATTTATAAGCTATTGACAAGCAGTAAGCCCAACCCACTATGTCACTGTCCATGGTGTTGTAACGGCCGTCTCTCTCTCTCTCTCTCTCTCTGTGTTTGTATTTGGGTCCCAATGGAAATACTGCGGGAGCAGATGGCACTTAAACGTTGCTGCGGGCAGCAGTGGGCGGTCAGAAATAAACTCTGGGCTGTGCACCAGTTATTCTCAAACATTTTCATGTCAAGGGCCCCAGATTGATATGTACTTTGCCGAGGGCCGGTGGACCCCCATCTCAACATTCTGACTTCGTATCAGGGACCCCCAGAAAAGATTTGTGTTAAGGAATGTCTTCTTTCTTCTAAATATTAAAAAAACAGCAGAGCTTATAGAGCGGGTATTTTTGAATAGAAGTAGAAAATAGGATTAAAGTGGTTTAAACTGAATATGATGTACAGTATAGTGACACATTTTGCAACCACCTGGAGACCCTCCACAAAGGGGACCACACTTTGTACGGTTTTCTTTTCTTTTCATACAGTACCAATTGCTCCATTTTGGTCAAAATGGTCAGAAACCCTGCGGGAGCAACGTTGGTGTTGCCATGTCGTAAATAGCAGATATACAAGCTCACAATGAGTCACATTGGTGACACAGCACCCTGCCCCTGGTTCCATTTGGACAATGTCAGGGTTAAATGAACACCCAGGACTAACACAGATACACATACACATGCCATTACATTTCCCAGAAT
>NC_139713.1:27530110-27557195 GCF_964188405.1 Protomyctophum parallelum
AGCCACATTGACAACGACGCCATCTGCTTTGATACTATTTTGATTAGTTGGTGTGAACCAAATGCCGAAGACTGCCACTTTGGCAAGGCAAAACGGTAACCGAAATACCCATACTCAGCAGAGCATATCGTTGCTTGTCGGGAGGAAACCTCATAACTCCATTTTGGAGGTTTTTGACATAAATCCAGTGCTATTGAACACCCTTTACGTCCGTGTGTTGTTTAGAAAATATTGAACCAGTGGAAAGTAGTAAAAAGTGCTTTGGACAAAACCTCTTAACTCCATTGGACCCTCAAAATGTCTGCTAAAACAGCTAACTCCACCACCTCTCCCCCTCTCATGCATGGAAGAATAAATGTCATCAACAAATACAAATAGCTCAACTTACAGAGGAGAAAAATGGAACACGGTGGCAATGTACTGTATATGACCCCTCATCTCACTGGGAATTAATATCTAACGCCACTTGTAGTTTCCTGACTGTTTTCCAGGCCAGTTGTGAAAGAAACCAGCGATTCACATCCTTTAACAGATGATGACAGGGCATTCCACATTATGGTGGCAGAGTAGCAGAGTTGTCCCATGTTTGTGGTAAGTTTAGGGGTACCAGTGCGTGCTTGCCTGCCTGCCTCATAGAGTTACAATATAGCTAGAGGATGGAAGGCCCCGCACACAAGGCACTCTCTCCTTCCTTAATTAAGCACCGACCAGGTGCACCAGGGTTTCAGACGATAGATTGCACGATGCAGTCGCAGAAATGCGATCGTCTCCCATAAATGTATTGAGTTACTTTCCATCACTGGTGACGAGTCCATGACTTCAGTCATCTATGACATCAGTACCGTGACATCAGCAACGTTCATATTTGGGCAACGTTTCGACCCTGTCAAACCTCCATGAATTAAAAAATAATCACACTTGTGTGAAGTGATTTGTGCCTTGAGGGTGTTCTTTATCATCAATAATACACGCCTGCGACGCCTCCAAAACATAGCGCAGAAGTGCATTAATGACACCCTTGAGGGCAATTATACAACAGTTACCCTTAAAACTAAATATCATATTATTTTAATGACAGATGTAGCCACTACAAGAAACTAGCTATAGCCTAGCCACTGAGTCTGCTGCGTTCTGGGAGAACAGAGCAGGTGATTTTTTGATTAGGTGTTCCAATTCTGTCGTTTAATTGTGATATATTGTTGATGCAATATCAATATCCTCTTCCAATATATCGAATATCGCAATAATCGCAATTTATCGAATATCGTGATGTTATCGTTATCGAGGGCCTAATATCGCCACATATATCGTATCGTGAGGTACCCATATCGTATCACCCCTACCCCTTAGCCCCCCCCTCCCAAGCCGCTACATCCTACACAGGCTACAGTCATAACCCACTCATCCCTCCCTCCCCTTCTCCCTCCCCCCCACTCAATATCCTAACTCTTGGGTGTATAAGGCTCTGCGCTCGACATAGACAGGCGTTAAAACGGGTGCTATGACAACAGTTTGCGTTGTGTATGATGTCAGAAAAGACTATATAATGTCTTGCAGATAGGACTATAATGTCACTTTAGAGTTTGAGAGCTGAAGAAGGAGGCAGGAGTAGCAGACCAGAGGTCGGTAGCACTCGCACAGACAGAACAGAGACAAGAAAAGTCTACGCTGAGCGAGTGAATCCAAAACCAATCTGCCAAAATGGTGAACTTTACCATAGAGCAGATCCGTGGAATCATGGACAAGAAGGACAATATCCGCAACATGTCTGTGATTGCGCATGTAGACCATGGAAAGACTACCTTGACAGACTCCCTGGTGTCGATGGCTGGCATCATCTCCTCTGGCCGCGCTGGAGAGACTCGTTTCACCGACACGCGCAAAGACGAGCAGGAGCGCTGCATCACCATCAAGTCCACCGCCATCTCTTTATATTATGAGTTGAGTGTCAATGACCTGGAATTCATCCGTCAGCGCAAAGATGGCACTGGTTTCCTGATTAACCTCGTCGATTCCCCCGGGCACGTTGATTTCTCCTCAGAGGTGACTGCCGCTCTCCGGGTCACTGACGGAGCCCTGGTTGTTGTGGATTGTGTGTCTGGTGTCTGTGTGCAGACCAAGACGGTGCTGCAGCAGGCCATTTGTGAGCGCATTAAGCCTGTCCTGATGTTGAATAAAATGGACCGCGCCTTGCTGGAGCTGCAGCTGGAACCTGAGGAGCTCTACCAGACGTTCCAACGTATTATTGAGAATGTCAACGTCATCATCTCCACCTATGGAGATGATGACGGACCCATGGGTAAGATCATGGTTGACCCAGTCAACGGTACTGTTGGCTTTGGTTCTGGTCTCCATAGCTGGGCCTTCACCCTCAAGCAATTTGCGGAGTTATATGTAGCCAAGTCTTATGCCAAGGCGGGCAATGCACCCACGACACCCGCTGAGCATTGCAAGAAGGTAGAGGACATGATGAAGAGGATGTGGGGCGATAAGTTTTATGACCCTACAACTAATAAGTTCAGCAAGAATGCTACTGGAACCGACGGCCAGCAACTTCAGCGTACGTTTGTCTTCTTCGTCCTGGATCCCATATTCAAGATGTTTGATGCCATCATGCACTTCAAGAAGGAGGAGATAGTCAAGCTGATTGAAAAACTAGACATCAAGCTGGATAAGGCAGACAAGGAGAAGGAAGGAAAAGCCCTGCTGAAGGCTGTGATGCGTACCTGGCTGCCTGCAGGAGAGGCTCTGCTTCAAATGATCACTATCCACTTGCCTTCCCCTGCCACGGCCCAGAAGTACCGTTGTGAGCTGCTCTATGAAGGACCTGAGGATGATGAGGTTGGTAGGGGTATCAAAGAATGTGACCCCAATGCTCCACTGATGATTTACATCTCTAAGATGGTGCCCAGCGGCGACAAGGGTTTCACTGCTTTAGGACGTGTCTTCTCTGGCATGGTCTATGGTGGCCAGAAGGTGCGCATTATGGGACCAAACTTCACTCATGGACAGAAGGAGGATCTCCAGATCAACAAAACAATTCAGAGGACACTTCTGATGATGGGCTCTAAACAAGAGACCCTCCAAGATGTACCATGTGGGAACCTTGTAGGTCTTGTGGGTGTGGACAAGTTCCTTGTCAAGACTGGGACCATCACCACTTATGAGCAGGCCCACAACATGAGGCAGATGAAGTTTAGTGTCAGCCCTGTGGTGAGGATGGCCGTGGAGGCAATGAATGTGTCTGACTTGCCTAAGCTGGTGGAGGGCCTGAAGCGTCTGTCCAAGTCTGACCCTATGGTACAGATTTTTATTGAAGAAACAACTGGACAGCACATCATTGCTGGAGCTGGAGAGCTACATTTGGAGATCTGCCTTAAAGACCTTGAGGAGGACCATGCCGGCATTCCAATCAAGAAAGGCGACCCTGTGGTGGCCTACAGAGAGACGGTCACTGAGGAGTCGTCGCAGACGTGCTTGTCTAAATCCCCCAACAAGCACAACCGTCTGTACATGCGGGCCCGTCCTTTGACTGATGGTCTAGCCGAGGACATTGACAAGGGTGAGATGATCAGTGAGAGTCAGGATTTAAAGATTCGTGCCCGTTACCTGAGTGACACGTACGGCTGGGATGTCAATGAGGCTCGTAAGATCTGGTGTTTCGGACCTGAGACAAAAGGACCCAATATTCTAGTGGACGTGACCAAGGGAGTGCAGTACCTTAACGAGATCAAGGACAGTATTACCAATGGCTTCCAAATGGCTACCAAGAAGGGTGCCCTGTGTGAGGAGAACATGCGTGCAGTTCGCTTCGACATTCATGATGTCACCCTGCATGCAGATGCCATCCACCGTGGCGGAGGCCAGATCATCCCCACAGCTCGTAAAGTACTGCTGGCCTCCCAGCTCACAGCTAGTCCCAGACTCATGGAGCCAGTTTACCTGGTTGAGATCCAGTGTCCTGAGGGAGTGGTCGGAGGAATCTATGGTGTGCTGAACAGGAAACGTGGTGTTGTGATTGAAGAGTCTAAGATCAAGGATACACCTGTGTTCATTGTCAAGGCCCACCTGCCAGTAAATGAGTCATTTGGTTTCACAGCTGACCTGCGTTCCAACACTGGCGGCCAGGCTTTTCCACAGTGCTCGTTTGATCACTGGCAGGTGCTTCCGGGAGACCCAATGGATAGCACATCCAAGACGGCTCTGGTCATCGCCGAAACACGCAAACGCAAGGGCCTCAAGGAAGGCTTGCCTGCATTGGACCAATTCTTGGACAAGCTGTGAAAGGCTCATCCCCACCTCCTTCCCCCCTCACTCCCCTCCTAAATACCTCCACATTGAGAGACAAGACTCTTAGCATTATTACGTATAAATATGTCACAAACAACACAGTAGCCAAATAATACTAAAAATAAATAGAATAAGAAGATCAATAAAAAGAAATATCCCAAACCCTAACCCCAAATAAAGGCTACAGGCTGCAGAATTCTCAGTACTACATTTATAGTCTACATAGTAGACCTTTTCTCCATTCTTTTTTTCCCTGTCACAATTATACTCAGGTACTATATGATTAACTGTGATGTTTTAAATTGTGATAGGGGCACGGTGGCACAGTCCGTAGTGCTGTCACCTCACAGCTAGAAGGTCCTGGGTTCGATTTCCGCTAGGGACGCTGTGGGCGTGTTCCCTCCTCCGCGTCATCAGTGTCATCAGTGGTTGGCGAAAGGGCCCTTCTGTGTGGAGTTTGCATGTTCTCCCCGTGTCCCCTAGGTACGTACCCTCACAAAAACATGCAGTAATCCTGGTCTCTAAAACTACCTCCCCCTGGCCAGCCGGGGCGCCTGATGGAGGGGAAAGGAACTGGTCGGAATAACGTGTTCCTTCCACGCGCTACGTCCGGCCAGGGAAATTCCCCCTGTCAAGTGAAAAGAAGCAGCTTGGACTCCTCATGCATAGAAGGAGGCATGAGGTCAATCCGCTGCCCCCCCAGGTTGGCAGAGGAAGTGTAGCGCCCAGGATTACATTAGATAATTGGCACTGGGTGACAACTGGGTTGCAAAATTGTGGGATAAAAATTATAATGAAAAAATTAATTGTGATAAATAGTAAAACCTGTCAATAGTCCCATCCCTACGCACTGGTTCTCCGGGGACCCTCATTGGTCCATTTAGTTCCATGTGTACACGTACACCCGTGTGAAGTGAGGGGTGCAAATATATTAAAGTCTCATGTTGATTAAGATGTAATGGTGATGTAAAACAAACGGTGCAAACACAAACATTAAACGCCATCAACAATAAAGAGACAATATGACGTAAATGACACAATATGACAACAAACATTGAACTAAAGACCATTAAACCTGTGTGTAGGAGGGGCTAGCTCCCCTCAAAAACTGTGGGTCTTTGAAATTAACAATTTCATTGTGTTTCTGTCGTTGAACATAATTATGAATAAAAACGTTTAGCCTTCAAATAACAAATTTGATTTAATTATGTTATACTTCAAAAGAAAAAATCACACCCGTGTGAAGTGGTGGGGCTCTCTAATCATCAATGGCAAATGGTGCATTTATATAGCGCCCTTTATCCAAGGCGCTTTACATAGATTGTGTGCATTAAATTCACCCATTCACACACACATTCATACACCGATGGCAGCGGAAACCGGCACCAACCAGCAATTTGGGGTTCAGTGTCTTGCTCAAGAACACTTCGACACTAACTCTGGGCAAGCCCAGGTTCGAACTGGCAACCTTGTGGTTACCATTCAGTCACTCTACCCCTGAGCCACCGCCGTCCCAATCATCAAACATCATCTCATTCTCAACCAATGGCACATCTCCCACCCATTCACGCCGGCCAATCACAATTTGTGTCCTCAATTTTGTCTTCAATGTTTGTATTTACACTCAACTCAACACTCAAAGCTAGGAATAGGAGGGGCTAGCGCCCCTCAAAAACCCCTCAAAAATAATCACTTATGTGAAGTGAGCGGTGTCTCTTATCATGATGATGATGTATGATGATGAGAAAGTCATCACACATCACATTCCGACACCGATGGTGTAGTTCTCAATCCGTGATTAAACCGACATACACACAAAGCATTCCGTGTTTAGACAGACATACATACATACAGTCATACACACATCAAAGCTGTGCAAACAACTCCTCTTAAAGTGAACGCTGATGGTGGCACAGGTTAAATACATTTATGTTAACAGAAACAGAACAGTGAACGCTGATGGTGGCACAGGTTAAATACATTTATGTTAACAGAAACAGAACAGTGAACGCTGATGGTGGCACAGGTTAAATACATTTATGTTAACAGAAACAGAACAGTGAACGCTGATGGTGGCACAGGTTAAATACATTTATGTTAACAGAAACAGAACAGTGAACGCTGATGGTGGCACAGGTTAAATACATTTATGTTAACAGAAACAGAACAGTGAACGCTGATGGTGGCACAGGTTAAATACATTTATGCTAACAGAAACAGAAATGATTAAGCAGCGACCAGGTGCACCAGGGTTTCAGACGATAGATTGTGCCGTCGCAGAAATGCGGAAGTCTCTCATTGTAGTACAGTACAGTAAAATGTACTGAGTTGCTTTCCATCACTGGTGACGAGTCCATGACTTCATGACATCAGTACCGTGACATCAGCAACATTCATATTTGGGCAACATTTCCACCTTGTCAAACCTCCATGAATTAAAAAGAAATCACACTTGTATGAAGTGAGTTGTGCCTGGAGATTAAGCAATATTACACGAGAGGGTGATCTTTATCATCATTAATACACGCCTGCGACGTCTCCGAAATGCAGTGCAGAAGTGCATTAATGACAATAAAGAACACCCTCGAGGGTAATTATACAACGGTTACCCTTAAAACTAAGATAATCGCTAAAGAAAAAACATATTTTTTTTAACGACAGATGTAGCCACTACGACCACAAATGTCCCAAGAAACTAGCTATAGCCTAGCCATCTCAACCCGTTTGTCATGTCACACCCCCAGTGTGACATGCAAGAATCCATTTGGATCTTAACTATCATTTAGCCGGGGACCCCCTGGAACTCTGGGACCTCGCTTTGGGAACTAATGGCTTAAAGGGGCATTTCACCGTTGGAAGAAACTCCAGTCACTCAATGTTAATGGTATTTTTAGTAGATAACAGTAGCACAATTTGAAATTTGCACCCTCTGACCAGAAAAAGAATGAAGTCTGTGTATTTGACTATAGGGTTTGACTGGATTGCTGAATTCCTACAATGCCCATTTTGCTGCGCTGTTCCTCTTTGTGGACAGGGGGAGGTGGGGAGGTGTGACTTTATCCTCCCATTTTCTACAAGGTCTGCTTATTATCAGCAAATTTGTTGCTTGTAAATATTGGTGGTTCACTATGGTCAAGAATTAGCCTAGAATAACATTTCAATGGATTCGGTTTCTGTTTTTTAGGAATGCTTTTTGAATTTATTTTAAAATAAAAATAATTAAAAACAATGTAGGAAACCAAAAATGAAGGGGACCCATACAAATCGGTCCGTGACCCATAAATGGGTCCCGACCATAGAGTATATATGAATAGAGAAGGCACCCAGAGGAAACCCTGAGGCGAAATGGACATAGTGGCCGAAATTGTCATTGCAGCTCGAGCCAGCGCTGCTCCGTTGACTATCATTGCGCACGTTCATGTGTTTGAGGCCATGACACGTGAACGAATGTTTCATACGTGAACGCGCACAAACGGCACAATGATAGTCAACAGCAGCGCGTTCATGTGTTTGAGGCAAATCCATCCCAGAATGCACTCTGTTCCTACCAGGAAGGAGGAGTGAAATCGCCTCATGCGCTTTTGAGCAACTTAATGCAAGTGGATGGGAGGAGAACTCGGGTGTCTTCTCTATTCATATATACTCTAACGTCCCGACCCAGTGTTTGAGAACCACTACTCCAATAGACTCTTCTTCTCTTTAAGATGTAGTCTGACTGTCTCTGTTACACCCCCCCCCCCACACACACACTGTCTCTCTCTTTACCTTTGTCTCCCTCTCTCTCTCCCCCTCTCTCTCGTCTTGTGTGTAGCTGACAGCCTATTATATCGGCCCCCTGGCTCATTTTCCACGGGTGAAGAATTACGACAAGCCAAGGGACATCAGGGATTCCACACAGATCCCCAGGCTGAAGGTGGTTTCATTTTCCACTCATTGGCTTGTAATCCCTGCGCCTCCCTCACCTTCTGTCTCAGTGACAGCGTACTGGAGACAAACCCAACAAGAGCCTCCAAGCAGTATTCATTTTGTCGACTAAACTTTAATTAAGTTAATTTCACTCCTACTTCCGGCATTAACTAAATCATAAAATCACAATATACTGTAGGGGCAGTGAGGGTATTGCAAGTGGGCCCCAAATAATTGGCAAGACACTAAGATTTTCTTACAAACAGTAAATGGGAACTTATAGTAGCCTACTTAGTTGAGCTGGAAGACAATGGATTGATTAATCGTTAAAATAAACAACTCTGAACATGTCCACAAAAACCCACCCATCTGACCATTAGTTTTGGAACTATAACACGATTGTTGGTTTCCCCATGGTTTTCCCCTTTGAATAGCATCAATATAGTAGCATCTACAAAGTAATATCCAGTGTTAATTGAACGCACAGAGTGTAAAAAAGCCCAAACTGACTGAGTGTGAGTGAGCGAGCGAGCGTGCGTGCGGACTTAAGTTGTTTGTAGAGAATTGATCTCCGTGAGTCCCATTAGAAGCTATAGTCTGTGAATACCAAGCAGAGAGGTAATTAATAGTAGCTAATGGACTCTCTCTTTCACTTTAGCTGTAGTCTCTCTCTCACTCCGTTACCCCCTTCTCTCTCTTTCCATCTGAGAGTTAGGAACAGTTCTCCTGTCCTGGTGAAAAAAAATCCCTCTCTTCCTTCCCTCCACTTCACTAAACAGGCTTCCAAAGCCAAAAGCACCGTAGGCAATGTCTGCAATACGCTGGGGTATATTAGTCAATGTGTCCACACCATTGTATAGGCACAGTGGATGGATGTGCATATATTTTCACACACACACACACACACACACACACACACACACACACACACACACACACACACACACACACACACACACACACACACACACACACACACAGTAACCATTTCAATTAAACACAGAGATATACAAGCTCAGAGGGAATCGTGTCTACTAGGCAGCTATTCGTTGGGGATCCAACCATCACTTTTAATTAAGACAATCACTGAGAAATACTGCGATTCACAGCTTAATTAAAGGTGTTCTAGAATCTAGACTAGATGTGCAATGACCCTAAACTTGTCTTACGCCAGTTATTCTCAAAGTGGGGTTCGGGAAACCCCAGGGGGTCCCCACTCCCAGATATGGAATATTTGATATAATACTTGTCTTAGGGTATTAAAAAATAGCTGATCTGCAAGCTCACGTGTTGCGATACAACGCTGAGTACTGTGTACTTGTTTGAGTACATGTACTTTACTTGAATATTTGTATTCTTGATAAATTTCACTCCACTACATTTCAAAGACAACTATTGTACTTTTGACTCCACTACATTCTACAACCTGTCATTGTGAGCTTGCATATCTAATATTATTTTCACTTGATAATTGGGCACCAGACATTTCATTCGGCAGTGGTGGATTCCGCAGGCTCCACCGGCAAAGGCGACAGTGGTGCCGCAGGCTCCACTGTCTGGCTGCAAACAATCTCTTGGGTGGTCACCAGACTATTCCCGGTTGTCACATAGTCTATTCCTATAAGTCACTATAAATAGAAAACTAAGAACTAAAAAACATCGCTAGGATGCAACTCGGATGTATCCTCAGTGATGTATCCCAAGGTCATCTGGGTTTCGGGTCTTCCGACATCATACCCCTCACTCGGGTGAACCTGCCGGGGTGAACCAGTCCCGACTTACGTCCCAGTAGCTACCCTCGATCAGTCCCTTAAGGCTCATACATAGTCTGGATTTTCGGTGGTGAGGTGACCACCGCTCCGGTGGTGAGCTGACCACCGACCAAAAACATTGAGCAAAAGTAAAAACAGAGAGAAGGGCTGGGGCGGTGGCAGTGGTTTGCTCTTCACCGCAGCTCGTGACGTCATGTTGTAGTTTGGTGGTCAACTCACCACCGAAAATCCAGACTATGTATGAGCCTTTAGTATTCAAAAGTAATTTATACTTTTGAATACTAAAAGGGTTCCTGGTTGATAAGGCTTATATGCTTTAATACATTATAATTGCACGGTATAACAGAAAATTTAAATTACCTAGAATATATTTTATCTATTTTAGAAACAAGTCAAGGGAGACATCGGCCGTCGCAGGTAGATAGATAGATAGATAGATAGATAGATAGATAGATAGATAGATAGATAGATAGATAGATAGATAGATAGATAGATAGATAGATAGATAGATAGATAGATAGATAGATAGATAGATAGATAGAGTTTTGATGCTCATAAACCTTAGGAAGTATTAAGATGTTTTTTGAGTGGGGCAACCACTCCGAGGAACAGCAATGTCCTTGTTCACCTATGTGTTTGTTCACCTATGTGTTGGTTCACCTATGTGTTCATGAGAACCAGTATGACTGACTACCAGTAGGGGCGCTGTTGTGCCAGAAACAGAGAGAGAGAGAGAGAGAGAGAGAGAGAGAGAGAGAGATAGTATTAGTGCTGCACTGTTGCCTGCTAATGAGAGAGAGAGAGGAGAGGAGGGGGGGGGGGGGGGGGTTGCACCACTCAGTTCACACGGGTGTGATTTTTTATTAGCACATGCATTCCATACATTCCATAGGGCTGGACCAGACATGGACAAATGACATCACCTTGTGACAGGCACTGTCCCCCTTGAGTAAAATAATAACTGTTTCTAAAAGAAGTAAAATATTGAAGTTGTTTTTTATTTTAGATACAGAGGGCATTTATAATGTATTAAGGCATATTCGGCATATTTAAGTGTATTTAAAAGCAAGTGCAAATGTTCACGGAGAAACTTTCATCATAGTTGACCTACTGGAGTTGACCAAATGAAATCTCAAGACTGAAAATGTAATGATGATGTTTTAGGCCGACCAGCTGAAGAAATCAAAGATTTGAGCTTTCATGACATTTCTGAGACCATTCATGTTTCTGGAAGATGTATGTATTCCATTGCTAGTTTGACCGAAAATAGCCGATCTACAAGCTTGAAGATCTGCTATTTTCGGTGAGCAGCATGCTTTCACAAAAGACATGCTTGTTTCTATGGAATCCAAATGACTGAAATCAGACTGAGGACTTTGATCCCTGGGTCGAGTAGAACGCTGTGAACAATAAAGTATAAAAATGAAAGAGTTGTCAGAGTGATGAACGCCTGACGTTCACTCCTCCTGGAAGCGCAGAAGTAGCATCAATCACACATCATGACAAGGAATGTTGAGCTGGGTGGAAGCTGAGGGCACCGTCCACCATCCTTTTGGGTTAAAACTGTCGTTCATTATCTGCTATCACATAAACTAGTATCTGTATTATTAGGGGATGTTAAGAATGTTGATGTTAGGAAAAAGACATTGTAGTATGACATTCATTTTCCAAAACAAAAACATAAATAAATATGGAGATATTGACCATATGAACACTGCAGCCATCTTGCCAGCAAGGTGGTAACTAGCTGTAATTTCCGCATTGACAGCCCATACATCCAACAGAAAAGTTGGATGAAAAGCAAGCTTGCATTATCCTCTTTCTACCTGCGTTTGTTTCATAATAATAATGCAAATTCAAAACAGGTGGCACACAGGTCACAGGACCGTTGAGAGATATCCAACGAGCACTTCCAAACTCCAACATTTAGAAACAAATATCACCTGCAAGGAATTCTTGACATGAAGTAGCTCTGACTCATAACCTATCTACGGTTAAGAACCAGGCATAAAACATATATATCCCCAACGGCCAGCCATGTAAATAAATGACAAGAGGGGGGCTATGAAATAGCAGAGGGTGGTTCTACACTCCCACCCCCAGAAAATCCAACCCTGGGTGTCGTTTGAAAATTACAGCACACAGAATAAACTGTGGAGGCCATATTTATATGCACTGGTGCACTCTATCTACACTTGACACTGAGGCTGTCTCAACACCACTCCACCACCGGTTGGCTTACATCCCCATGGGGAAAGAAATGTTGATTTTGACCTTCAGACCAGGTTCTGAGAGAAAAGCTGTGATTCAACAGCTCCTGGGTTCTGTGCATTATACAACACACCGCTCCCGATGTGCTACCGAGGGAAGACACGTTTAAACACGTTGGCTTAAACCCTATATATATATACTTTGTTAACCGTGGCCCCCCAGGGGTCTGTACTGGGCTCCATCGGCTACTTTCGTAGAATGTTCGCCTGTTTTCACAGACTGTTCGCTGTTCGGTCAAAATCAAATCACGTTCATTGTAACTTAAAACTCACATCACTGAACTCACCACAAACCTGAAACCCAAATGAGCATTTCTATAAAGAAACAAAGCTTATTAATATTTTAACAGTAAAAAAACAGATCATTCGAGCCACAATTTTTATCCGTTTTTATCCGGTTAACAAAACTGGGCTTCACCCAATTGTGATAATTGCGATAATATCGAGGAATCGCAATTATTTTGGCCACAATAATCGTGACATGAAATCATCCTAACCCTACTGGGGTAGCAATAATATCACAAAGTTAATTCCATCCCCATCCACCCTCTCAGCACTGCAGCCACCAGCTGCCAGGGATGTGAGTCCATCATCTTTGAGAGGCGGTTTCTAGGATGTTCCAGAGCTGCGGAGGTAATTTATGGGCCAATTTAAACTTCTATCAACACACAGTGTATTGGCAGCGGGCGCTGCAGGCCGCAGTGGGGGAATAGTGAGAGGAATATTAGGCTACCTTTAAATCCTGGAAGACAGAACAGGGTGCAACAGCAAGATGGGTAATATGGGCTATGCACCAGTGTTGAAACTATGAAAACTATGACTACCCTTTTTCACTGCCCTTTATCAGGCTAGCGTGGCGGTATCGGGTGGACATCTTGTAATGAGTGTCCTAAACGGTTACTTTTCAGGAAATGAAAAGCCTGTGTTCTAATGTGCTCCACGCTTAACCAGTTTCACTTTCAAAAAGGTAAATTCTACAATTCCGATCTACAAGCTCACAACACAACTCATTGTGCGCTCGACTCGTAATTTACAAAAAATAAAATACATTCAAATAAGAGATACAAGGTTTCAGTGGCCCAGCCATACAGTAAAGCCTTGAGACCACAATTGCGTTGAATGTGTTCTTCTAACTCAGAATAGAGGCTTGCTCAGTCAAAATGACATGGGGGCCATATCACTCTCTTGCATGAGCAGAGTACTGGGCAGTAAGCTGTAGTTTGATGTTGTGTATTATGTTTATGAATGGTAAATGGTGCATTTATATAGCACCTTTATAGATGTGCATTACATTCACCCATTCATACACTGATGGCAGTGGAAACCATGCAAGGCACCAACCAGCAGATCAGGAGCAATTAGGGGTTCAGTGTCTTGCTCAAGTACACTTCGACACTAACTCTGGGCCTGGGGGAGCCCGGGATCGAACTAGCAACCTTGCGGTTACGATCCGGCCACACTACCCCTGATCCACCGCCGCCCATGTTTATGATCGGATGGCGTTTCATTCAGCATTGTTTCACTAGGTTTTTCAGATTGTTAAATTAACCACTTGGCCCCCTCATATATTTCCCTATAGCCTAGACCAAATCGCAACCTACGATCAACCTATTTACAACGAATGTTTGCTTGTTATATAGTGACATGGCCAGAATAGTACCTCTTATCAATAACAGACTATAGGGGTGTGACTATTCACGCAGCTCACAATACAATACACAACACTGAGTTCACAATCTCTATGTACGATACTAGTATACATATTTTGAATGCAACAAACCAATCCGTTGCTAAAAGTCTTTCCTGTCATCATCAACGTGTGTGTCATCTTCAACTCACAGTTCAGTTCATTTCTATGAAACTTTTTTAAGTGACATAAAATACAATAATGTGAGATGTAGACAACCACTTAAAATAAGGTACAAAGGAATAACCTTGGAAATAATTAAGAGTGATGGATGACTGGGGGGATTTGGGGCATAGAATGGAGGAATCCTCAGAAACTAGATAGAGAGAGAGAGAGAGAGAGAGAGAGAGAGAGAGAGAGAAAGAGAGAAAATTTCAAAGACTAACCCTCTTTGCGCTGACAATAAGCCATTCTGACCCATTTGCTTTTTCCAAACGACACAATTAATTGCACAAAATTATCACTTATATAACACACATATAACCATGAATAGAACACACACACACACCCACACACACACACACACACACACACACACACACACACACACACACACACTCTTCCACTCAACTCAACAACACCACAGTCAATAAGCCAGCATTATACACGAAAATACACAGACTGCGACAGAAAAAGAAGGAGCAAAGAGAGAGAAAGAAAGAAAGAAAGAAAGAGAACAGAGGAGGCGAGGAAGAGAGGTCAAAAGTGACAGAGGTCAAAAGAAAGAGAGGCTGCAAAAGCAAGAGAGAATAGAGAGTGAGAAAGTGAGCTAGGCAAAGACAGATTGAGGGGGAAACGTGATGAGGAGGAGAGAGAAAGAGGGAGGTGAGAGAAAGAGTGACTGAGTGAACAAGAGAGAGTGAAAGGTAAGAGAGGGAAAGAGAATGAGAACCGTACAGCCTGCCAGACAGACAGCTCTGTAGAGAGATCCAGACAGTGTGTAAAGTGACTGACCTGTGAGCACAGCCTTAGCCGAGGGCTCGGAGAGGTCCAGCGCTGACTTGCCGTCCGTGTTGCGGATGCTGGGGTCGGCGCCGTGCTGCAGCAACACTGTACAGCAACAAGGCAGACACAGAGAGTAGCTGAGCTCCTGCACCGAGACGCACACTCCCCGACACACAGCACCTCCCAGACCGGCTGCACCTCCACCTCCGCTGTCCCGCAGCATCATGCCCCGTTCCCCTACTCCGAGCTCCCCGAGACCAACCCCTTTGCCCCCGATGTCTCCCACGCCTCTCCTCCTCCCTGGCATGTCCTCCCCCGGCCGCCCCTCCTCGGGTCCTCCCCCGGGACGGGGAGACATGCCTCCGATGTAAACAGCAGACATGCTACCACTACGGAGGCTGCACAAGTGGAGAGGACCAGACCGCAGCAGCAGTAGGAAGAAACAGCTACGTGACGAGCTACGCTAAACAGCTGTGGTGGGGAGGGGGGGGGGGTAAAGCTGCAACTAATGTAAGCTAACACTAGAATACATATAGAAACCAAACAGACAAAGGAAAGGAAGGAGAGGGAGAGAGAATGATGGAACGTCTGACTGAGGCTAATCGGGGAGGAGAACGGAGACAAAGCCAGCGGGCAGAGAGCGAGCGGAGAGACTTGCGCCTCTCCAACTGACTGAGCGATGCAGCGGAGATCGGGATAAGGGAAGGAGGAGAGGAAGGGGGAGAGAGAGTGACAGAGAGAGAGAGGGGGGAGAGATAAGGACAGGGGGGAGGTTGAGAGACGATGACAGAGGTGAGGGGCAGCAGAGCCTGGGGAAAGGGACTGAAGGGCAACGACAGAGAGGTGTACCGATACAAAGAGGCTGAGTTGGTAGCGTGTGTGCAGGTATAGACAAACAGGGGGATTCAGCTCTACAAGGAGGCGAATGGAGGGAAGGAAAAAATGAGAGAGTAGAGTAGAGGAGAGGAGTCATGTGACTCCCTAACAGGTATGAGCTGAATAACAAACTATATCTGCACCCAGTTCTTATTTCTTTTTTTAAGTTAGCTCTACTGAAGGCATAATGTCTTTTCTCGCTCTCCCTCCCAACTGCAACTCCCATGTACACTGCTTTATTCAAACTGACCAGTGTGTGCGAGTGCACATCATGCATGCATGCATGCGTATGTACGTGCATGGGTGACCCTACCTCAACAAAATAGGATTTAATCCGGTGCCAAGTCCACACACACATAACATGCTCACACAGACAATGCAATGCACATGCATGCACAATGCACATGCATGGACAACCATACAGTACGTACACACATTCTACGCATGCGTATGTCACTACTCAGTGACTCAATACACTGACTGTTTCATCATCAAAACAACATAAGGCCACAGAACTCCATGACTTTAATATGTTATGGTTATGGGCTGATTTTACATGAACATGAACTTTCACACAATGTTGGGAGGGTAAGTGTAAGTGGGCATGGCACACAGGTAAAGTTCCTGCCTAACACCATGGAGACCGGAGTTTGAATCCTCTCCCCGGCTTTGCCGGGCATTCCAACAAACACAACTGTTTGTGTTTGTTGGAATCTCTGCTGCAGCTGTTGATTTTGATGGACATTTTTGATTTACTTTTAGTCATAGTCTTTGGAATAAAATTAGACTTTGTTTTAGTCATATTTTCGTCATAGTTTCATTTCCGTTGACTAAATCTACAGTTGATTTTGTCTAATGCCTGATTTTACACTTGCGCATGCAAGTGTAAAATCGCAAGCTCACGTTGTGAGCTTGTAGATGGCTTTTTTAAGAGCGCAACCATTCTGTTTGTCCAACATTGTGTGAAGGTTTCACACCAGCCATAACAGATTAAACTGACACACTTTTTGTGGCCTTGTGTAGTGTGTATTGAGTCACTGAGACTGACAGGCACACACACACACCACACCATGCACGCACGCATGCCACTCACACACACAATGATATACTGTATAACATAACAGTCCTACTCCTCTATTTATAAGGGAGGGGACCCCTATTCAAAATAGCATCGAGGACCTTCTATGGTCCCCATGTATCACTTGGAGAACCATTCACCCAAATCAGTACAGGTACATTCTCTCCATGAGACTTTTACTAAAAAAACATAGATGGTGCAGTGCAAGTGAAATGTTTGTGGCTGCAAGAGTCAATACTTTTCAAGCTGTTCTCCGGAACTTAATGCATAGATTCATGTGTAGCTTGGATGAGTCTGTGAATAGCATCATCGTCAGTATAAATAACCCTGTCAAAAGTTGCACTAGATACTCCTCTAGCCTTAGAAAACATTGGCTTAAAAGCCTTTATTTATAACTGTACATTTTGACTTTTTTTATTGGATGTATATTGTATTTTGTATGTTTCTCTATGGACCCTGAGTCTGCAATAAAGGCATTCATTCATTCATTCATTCATTTTCCCTACCTGTTACAGCTACTTTGCTGTGGCTATTGACATACTGTCAACACAAATGACTTTCCATTACTTTCCATAAATCAATGTATGTAATCACGGTGACTCTGTAGCGGTAATCATATTGAGCAAAGCTTGTACGTTACGAGCCAAACGCATCAGCCCTTTACGTTGCTACCAATTGGCCTGGCACATCATGTTCATCTCAAACTCCCCCCCCCCCCCCCCCCTGGGATAAAAACATATTCTCTTTCTATTATACTGTTGTGCTGTCTGTTCCTAAGTCAGCCAGCAATGCCGTTTCCGATTCCAATTGAAAACAATGCTGGCCAGAGCACATAACTGTAACTGGGAGTAATCAATGTGGTTTTGTCTCCTGTGCAGGCTTGACTCTTTAGCAGTAATGCAATTTATGGATTGTTTGCTGCTTTACGGTTAATGGGAAATTACACACAGGGGAAGTTCATTGTAGTTTTTCAAATCACAGTGATTACCGTGAAGCAGAGTCATTAGTGCACACTCATTTATTAACTGTTTACAAAGCACTGATTTGGAGAGGACACACTGGATCAGTGGAGCCATTCTGGCTACTGGCATTCCTCTCATAATGTGAGACCTAACTCGCAGTAACAACTAATATAGTTTTATAGTTTTTTTTAAATTGTAAAATGTAGCTTTGTACTATATGGATTTTAAGTTTTTTTTGTCCAGAAGAAATCTGTCTAATATGAGGATTTACTGCTTTTTTGGTTCTGCAAAATGACAAGATCCAGCAAGTGATCTTTATACTGTTGCTCCACAAACAGGCTCAACAGCTTGAGAAGAGAATGGGATATATTAATATTCCAATGCCAGCATTGCTCTTTTTGCTGACAAAATCTGTTTTGGGCCGCCGCTGCAGCACATTATATACATAGTGAAAAGAAAAACGCTGATCTACAAGCTCAGAATCAGAAGCGTTGTTTGTGAGCGTGTATATTTGCTAGGCAAATTGATTTAGTGTAGAGAGAAAAGAAAGAGTGCCTAGTATAGAAAGCCCAGCCTCTAAGCTTTACAATGCCAGATTTGTCATGGGCACTGCAATAGTGCCAGTTGTTATGCAACTGGACCACTGGTTCTCAAAGTGGGTTTCCGAGGACCTCCAGGGGTCCTTGGGGGGGTTTCTAGGGGGTCAAATAATAATCTAGCCACACACACACACACACACACACACACACACACACACACACACGCCTGTTGTTGACACTGATGTCACTTAATGTCCTAACTATTACTCGAAATATAATTTTGACACCATAGATTTCACTGTGTAGTTTATGAATTGAACACATTGATAAAGTTCCCTCCTGCGGTTGATGCAAACGCAGCAAATTATGTGCAATTAATATGCAAGAACTAGAAAAAGTGCCCTTCCGGGCACAGGTCTCCACCAGGTTATCCACAGATCCGTGCAGTTAGAGGTAAAAACACTTTTTGGCCAGTTATAGCGCCACCTTGAGGCTGAGTTGAAATTGTTCATGTGGCATTTCGTCCTCGGCCTAGTGGGAATGTGGGTGCACAATTTCACGGAAATCACACGATGTGTTCATGATTTGCAGCATTTTGTTTGAAACTGAGCACTCCTGTGAACTTTGGAAGCCAATCTTAACCAATCAGGATGGAGTCTGATAAATCTGAAAGACCCGTTCCGTTGAATGGCTCTA
Source organism: Protomyctophum parallelum (assembly GCF_964188405.1). Lineage (NCBI taxonomy): Eukaryota > Metazoa > Chordata > Actinopteri > Myctophiformes > Myctophidae > Protomyctophum > Protomyctophum parallelum. The sequence goes on from NC_139713.1 coordinate 27,549,132, forward strand.
GAGAGACTGTGTACCAATTTGCGTGATGTTTGGACAAAATGTGTAGGTGTACTGTGCAAAAACTTGTTTTGCACAAAGCGGCCTCCTGGTGGCGCTATAACAGGCCGTTCTGGAAAGTTTGGGGCAGAGGTTCATGGTTGGCATCCAGGGAGTGTGTGTGCAAAATATGGCATCGACCGGGTTAACGGTGGCTGTTTTGCACAAAGCGGCCTCCTGGTGGCGCTATAACAGGCCGTTCTGGAAAGTTTGGGGCAGAGGTTCATGGTTGGCATCCAGGGAGTGTGTGTGCAAAATATGGCATCGACCGGGTTAACGGTGGCCGAGATTAGCTGTTCACGGACACACGGACGGACACACGGACGGACACACAAACGGACGGACGGAGTGCAAAACATACTCTCCCCACATGCCTTCGGCCTGGTGGAGACAATTATGCAATTCCAGCCCCCAATAGCATCGAGTCTACCGAAGTAGAGGTGAGAATGCGACCTTAGGGTAAGATAAGAGACTTCTAAAAGACAGATAGATGAGATAAAGGAACAGAGAGAGTTTGTCACAATTTATGTATAGTAGCAGCTCTGAACATCAGGAAAGAAATAAGTGGTGGGAAAAAAACAGAGTAAAAGTACAAAAGTATTGTTGTCAAAATCTAGTTAAAAGTATCAAAAGTAGAGAGTAGCCTACTGTATTATGCAGAATGTCCCATTTCACAAGTTTTCAAATGTTTAAAATGCATTCAAAATAATTTGAAAATAGCAAATCTACAAGCTCACAATGTGTCGCATCGTGGAAAAAGCAACATAGAAATACTATTTTTCAAGGCAAAATGTCCACACATGTATAGTAGAATTTGAGAAATAGTAATTGAAAGGACCATTGTACTGGCCCTGACAAGAGACATGGTTGTTTTATGGTTCAAATATAGATATTTATTTAGAGTAAGATTTACAATGAGGAAAAGATGCATTGGATGATGATTAGACATTTAAAGATTAGTACAACTAGGACAAATACAAACTTTTCAGGATCATTCAAATAAAAGAAATAGCTAAAGCAGCAGATCTACAAGCTCAAAACGTGTCAAGCTTGTGGATCTGCTACTGTTGGTGCTTTTGTGTGACGCCGTGGTATGTATGATCAAGTGGAACGTTAATTTACGAAAAAACACAAAAAGGTGGAATATGGACAGACATCAACGTTATGTTTTTGTACAGTATGTGCGTGTATGAGTACCTATGCAGACGTCGATCTTGCCCTTGATAGCAGCCTCATGTAGCGGTGTGTAGTTCCAGTTATCTCTGGCATTGGGGTCAGCCCCCTGACACAGCAACAGGGACACCACCTAATAGCAAGAACAAATGACTCAACTTACTTTATTCTGTATTCTGTAGTCTGTATTCCAGATCACATTGCCTTCTCCTGAAATCTCAAAATGAGTCGCCACAAGTTCAATTCAAAAAGCCCAGTCAAAAGATGTTATATTGGATGTCCCTCGATGTTTTGTTGTAGGGACAATAGTTCAGGAAGGTTAATGTCTTGTCATTAACATTACAGATTCAGGAGCCACTCAATTTCAAACACGTAATGGCTCGCTTCGAGCCAGTATGTCTGAGAGGACCACAACGGCATCATGGCTGGAAAGCCTTTCTCTCATCTTCTGTACTGCAGACAATCAATTGAGGGTTCGATATGGTTCTGATTCAGCCAGGCAACAGCTCTGTCTTTGTTTTATATACAGTTCCCCTCCTGTGTGTGGTCCTGCTGAGAGAACCTTGCTGGCCTCTAGTCTGTGACATGGTAGTGCTTAGCAGTCATGCTTAATATACTTATGTCAGCTATCTCATACAGCATTGGTGGTTCAGTGGTAGAATTCTCACTTTCCATGCGAGTGACCCGGGTTAGTTCAACACTGGTGTCATCAATATTATGGCCCAATTATGGAGGTCTGTGTGGCTTCATACTGGCCTCTAATAAGAGATCCTCTGTCGTGCCATATCACCAAACCAAGAACCTTTTTACTTTCCAAGACCTCCAAGTCCTTAAACAACTATGAGGGCGTACAAGTGGAACCAAATGGACCCTACACGCTCAGGCCTAGATTTTGAAGGTGCGTTTTACCAATGGTAATACATAAATTGGCCTCGCTCTGCGCACATTCGTATTATGAAAGGCATATCGGCCCGTGTTGAACGCACTCGGCCCGTGTTGAACGCACACACATTATGGCTTACCGCGTTCCTGAATATTTTAGCATTGTGGGAGTGTCCATATGTTAATTATTTTCGCTTTGCGCAATTTGCTATTAAGCCCCTTGACCTAAAGACACTCAGCGCATAACGATTAGACGTGGGTCTGACCACCTCATAAACGCAAAAAGTACTGTTTGATTTGACACTTGAGCGGCTCTGGGAGGCTGCTAGAGTGTTGCCATGTCTGTTTATTATAAGCGGCTTATTTTTCTGTAAAGTTGCTTTCTGTGTGGTTGCTTTTCTTGTTTCTAAAGTGGTTATTTGGGCTTTTCTCCTAATGTTGTTTAAACCAGTGATCCTCACACAGCACATTCCCATGTCAAGGATCCCCAGATGTATGCATTTGCCCAACTAAGGACGGCTAATCCAAAAATTAAATAAAAAGATTACTTTTGAAAATAGCAGATCTATACCAGCTCACAATGCATCACATTCATTAAAACTATGAACTCTGACTGCAGGGGGATATATAATGATCATTATAACAATGTGCAAGAACATATTTAAAAAGAAGGAAGAACTTTATATTTGTGGACAATCAAAATATGTTTTTTTATTTTAATGTGGTGTCATTCAAATTAATCTGGATATGGCAGACTCACTATTTAGAAAATAAAAACATGGCACTTCATTTAAAATAGGTTACAGACCCCTGTTATATGCGCTTCTTTTGGGATTATTTTTATAGACCTATTTAGTTGTTTCTATGGGACATGGCAACAGCTGCTCTCTGCTGCCGCAAAGAGAGAGGCTTTCTTTAGTAAAAATGTTGAGATTAGAAACGGCCATAATTCTTACATTTCTCAACCTTTAAAAAAAATAAAAACATCTCCATAATCCTTGGGAACTTTGCTTTCATACGCTGTATCACACCCGATTCAAGTCTTCTTAAATAAAATGCTACGAGCGAACTCAGCGAAGACCATACCATCGGGGCCACAGCATTACGCAGCACGCATTCAACTCATTCCTTCCTCGTGATTTGAATGAAATAAAATATAATAAACGTTATTTTACTGTTTTTTTTTCAATAGAAACAAATAAAGAGCGTGTGTAGGCTACTGTGTGCAAGTGCAACAGTGCATATACATGCATGCACTAGGCTATATTTCTTCCGTGTCGGATGGTGATTGAGCTCTTCAAGTTCACAGCCCGTTTGTCTTTCATAAAAAACGTTGATATTAGCCTATAAACACTCATGGTTCTCTCATTTCTCAACCGTTTTATTAAATGTAAAAATCTCCATATTCCTTAGGAATCTTGCTTTCATTCGCTGTATGGTACATGGTTCTATCGTTATCGAATTAAACAATATCAAACGAACTTGCATGTTCGGGGGTTAGACGATTCTGGGAACATTACGCATGGATTGCCAATTTGCCAATATGCTGCTATCTACTCGCAGTTCCATTCCGATCTGAAAGGTATAGGTGGGTCTGTTCTTTTGAGGCATAAAGGTGACAGCATGCAGTGCAATAGGAATAATTAACCCAAATGTGACAAAGGCATGTCATGTCTTCTATGGTGCCAGCCTGAAGAAATGTAATACCACGATCCCCAAAGTGCGCATTCCGTATGTGACATCAGCTGACTGGTAAAGAGAATAGTACGGACATGTTGATTGGGTACGTCTCAAACACGCCTTAAACACACCCATGACTAATTCAAGGCCGTTTTGCGCACTCCACGGGGTGTCGAAAGCGCTTCTTAACATGCTTAAAATTGCTATATGACTTTCCACACGCCCCCAGCTCTAAAAACTGTAATATGATTAGTAATATAGAAGTAAGTAAAATAGAAGTCCTAAATGGCACCCTCAGAGTCAAAGTTATGGGGGTCCTTGAAATTACTAAGTGTTTTCATTCCATACCTCAGAGTGTCCAAATGAGCAGGCATTGTGGAGTGGGATCAGACCCCCATCATCACGAGCGTGCACGTTAGCACCAGTCTGAAGGAGATGGTCCACAACATCCTTCCTCCCAAAGCCTGAGAGGAGACCACAGGACAAAAACAGTACTGATCAATTTAACCCATTATGAAACAGGATCGATTTGAATGATCGGTTTTCAAAAACAGCCCAAGATAGTGAACTTGATTCATTGATTGATTTAATACATTATTAGACAGAAATGTGAAAACAGCAACACAATTAAAAACTTGGTCAAAAAGTCCTTGCGGTCTTGTTTCCATTAAGGGCCGATGTATTTAATTCATAAACATAACATGAAAAATAACAACAAAATTCAATGTCATCACAAAGTATAAATGTACAATGAAAGAAAGAAAAGTGGGTGGGGGGTGATCACCTGTCTAAAGGCTCATACATAGTCTGGATTTTCGGTGGTGAGGTGACCACCAAACTACAAAATGACGTCACGAGCCGCGGCGAAGAGCACACCAACGCCACCGCTCCAGCCCCAGCCCTTCTCTCTGTTTTTACTCCCCACCGCTCAACGTTATTTCAGCTCCGGTGGTCAGCTCACCACCGGAGCGGTGGTCACCTCACCACCGAAAATCCAGACTATGAATGAGCCTTAAGGGAATTTGATTATTTATATATTTTCATGTTTTAACGGAAGCCAGCGATGTGCATTTTTTCAGGGAGGGGGTCAGGGCATTCCACACTTGGGTGGCGATAGAATTATGACTATTGACAGCGAATATGAGGCATTCTATGTATAGTGGTGTGGGTATACATTAAACATATAATGCTTAATGTATTGTTTATCAACAATGAAACATTTACAGCCGTCATCTACACTGGATTGCATGATCAATAATGTCAATCGTCTTTAGTTGTTTCTCTGTTCTCTATGATCAAGGAACCAGAAGTAGTTGCCATTCAAGCCACAAGCGGAGCCTGCAGCACCACCGTTGCCCAGGTGGAGCCTGCATAACTATTGTGGCTAAAAATCCATCACTCCTGAATATATATATATATATATATATATATATATATATATTTGTAAGTACAAATTACATTTTTTTTTTTTTAAGATTTATTTATTGATAATGCAGATATTTACAACAATGAATTACAGAATCATGATTTCTTTTTTTTTTTCTTTTTTAAACAAGACAAGACAAACTCAAAAAAGAAAAGACAAAAAACAGTAAAAACAAACCCCCCCACCCACCCCCCACCCCAACCCCAGAAAGGAAAACTACACAGCTCTCATTACTCTGTATTGTACACAACACCTCTTGACAGCAACAACTCGGATAAATACATGAAAATAACAATATAAATAAAAACTAAAACTAAATCAACCCAGAGGAGACATTGAAGGTAGAACCTCAAAGAACCTGCCCGAATGTATTTACATTTCTTCATATTAAAATTGTGATGTGATCAAGATGTGATTCACCATGATTTTTTCAGACCTCCAGTTCTAGGAAATACAGACCCTAAGATATATTAATGACATAGTAAAATGTTGAACATTAGTGAAATTCCCCTTTAAGTGGTAGCCGAACGCGAAAGAAAGTGAGGCTACTTGTGGAAAAAGTGGAAGTGGAGTACCACTACAACAATATTATTACAAACAATGTTGCTTGGTTATTAATATTATCCCTTCTCTGGAAAATACCCAGCCACCAACAAGATTGATTGATTGATTGAAATATTTGTAGATGGTTGGCTGCATTATTTACAAATGGAAATATAGTTTTAACATATGGAAACGTTATTTGTCACTGTCACTATGACTGTAGGGCAGGCTATAAATGTAACCCACTGGAGTGACTGGACGGTCTGGACCTATAGCCTTTTTTGTCAATGATGATAGTAAAGATGCACTTAGCTTTATCATGAAGTTCATGAGAAAGCTTAATTTACCTGCAGCGAAATGCAGAGGCGTAGATTTGCGTCCGGCCATGTCTTTTGCGTTAACATTCACGGCGTCCACCAGCTTCTTCACCCTCGACACATCGCCGTACTGATCAATTTAACCCATTATGAAACAGGATCGATTTGAATGATCGGTTTTCAAAAACAGCCCAAGATAGTGAACTTGATTCATTGATTGATTTAATACATTATTAGACAGAAATGTGAAAACAGCAACACAATTAAAAACTTGGTCAAAAAGTCCTTGCGGTCTTGTTTCCATTAAGGGCCGATGTATTTAATTCATAAACATAACATGAAAAATAACAACAAAATTCAATGTCATCACAAAGTATAAATGTACAATGAAAGAAAGAAAAGTGGGTGGGGGGTGATCACCTGTCTAAAGGCTCATACATAGTCTGGATTTTCGGTGGTGAGGTGACCACCAAACTACAAAATGACGTCACGAGCCGCGGCGAAGAGCACACCAACGCCACCGCTCCAGCCCCAGCCCTTCTCTCTGTTTTTACTCCCCACCGCTCAACGTTATTTCAGCTCCGGTGGTCAGCTCACCACCGGAGCGGTGGTCACCTCACCACCGAAAATCCAGACTATGAATGAGCCTTAAGGGAATTTGATTATTTATATATTTTCATGTTTTAACGGAAGCCAGCGATGTGCATTTTTTCAGGGAGGGGGTCAGGGCATTCCACACTTGGGTGGCGATAGAATTATGACTATTGACAGCGAATATGAGGCATTCTATGTATAGTGGTGTGGGTATACATTAAACATATAATGCTTAATGTATTGTTTATCAACAATGAAACATTTACAGCCGTCATCTACACTGGATTGCATGATCAATAATGTCAATCGTCTTTAGTTGTTTCTCTGTTCTCTATGATCAAGGAACCAGAAGTAGTTGCCATTCAAGCCACAAGCGGAGCCTGCAGCACCACCGTTGCCCAGGTGGAGCCTGCATAACTATTGTGGCTAAAAATCCATCACTCCTGAATATATATATATATATATATATATATATATATATATATTTGTAAGTACAAATTACATTTTTTTTTTTTTAAGATTTATTTATTGATAATGCAGATATTTACAACAATGAATTACAGAATCATGATTTCTTTTTTTTTTTCTTTTTTAAACAAGACAAGACAAACTCAAAAAAGAAAAGACAAAAAACAGTAAAAACAAACCCCCCCACCCACCCCCCACCCCAACCCCAGAAAGGAAAACTACACAGCTCTCATTACTCTGTATTGTACACAACACCTCTTGACAGCAACAACTCGGATAAATACATGAAAATAACAATATAAATAAAAACTAAAACTAAATCAACCCAGAGGAGACATTGAAGGTAGAACCTCAAAGAACCTGCCCGAATGTATTTACATTTCTTCATATTAAAATTGTGATGTGATCAAGATGTGATTCACCATGATTTTTTCAGACCTCCAGTTCTAGGAAATACAGACCCTAAGATATATTAATGACATAGTAAAATGTTGAACATTAGTGAAATTCCCCTTTAAGTGGTAGCCGAACGCGAAAGAAAGTGAGGCTACTTGTGGAAAAAGTGGAAGTGGAGTACCACTACAACAATATTATTACAAACAATGTTGCTTGGTTATTAATATTATCCCTTCTCTGGAAAATACCCAGCCACCAACAAGATTGATTGATTGATTGAAATATTTGTAGATGGTTGGCTGCATTATTTACAAATGGAAATATAGTTTTAACATATGGAAACGTTATTTGTCACTGTCACTATGACTGTAGGGCAGGCTATAAATGTAACCCACTGGAGTGACTGGACGGTCTGGACCTATAGCCTTTTTTGTCAATGATGATAGTAAAGATGCACTTAGCTTTATCATGAAGTTCATGAGAAAGCTTAATTTACCTGCAGCGAAATGCAGAGGCGTAGATTTGCGTCCGGCCATGTCTTTTGCGTTA
>NC_139713.1:27557395-27617946 GCF_964188405.1 Protomyctophum parallelum
GTAATGTTGTTTAAAGTAATTTAATGCAATCAAATAGGACTTTTCTGTTTGGATGTATGGGCTCTCAAGGCCAGAAAGTAGTGTTTCGATAACCTCGCCTCACCAGGCTTTCCACCTCAGTTGCAGGGTTAGTCAACTTCTATTTGCTCATTCCATTCCTGTGTGAAATCTTCCCAAGGTGATATTGTTAAATTATGCATAGTGCTGTTACTCTGATTTTTTTCTAATTATGTGTTTGTGCTTGTTGCAGTTGAGAATCAACGTGAGATCCTTCCATCAGCGCAGAAGAGGCTTAAGATAAGTCATGGACAAAATAATTATTTCTTAAATACAGGATGAGATCATATTGATCACCGGTTATATCATGATCAGATAACAGCAATTCATTATATTGGATATCGGCCAAAATGTCTCATCTGTATATATCCCTAATAGGAACACATCAAAACACAGTACAGCAGCAACCACTTTTTTGAGTGGTACAACCACTCCAAAGAACAGCAATGTCCCGATATTTAGAGTACCAGTAGGGGCAAAAGTGGCACTGTTGTGCCAGAAACTGAGAGAGATAGTGTTGCACTGTTGCCTGCTAATTACAGAGAGAGAGAGGGGAGTTGCACCACTCTTTTTTTTATTTAACTGGAAAGCAAGATCTTTCAATTTCCACTGCCAGTTTAGACCCCACCCACACCACACCACCAGACACAAGAGTGGATTGCAATTTGCGACCCATCAGATTTAAGCAAGCACACTGGTGTCTTGTCTTTTCCTTGTGAGTGAAGACCGCTTCCACACACAGTAAAACGCAAAGACCTTCAATGGTCTCCGTTATTTCAACGGAGACCATTTGGTTACATTTGTACACACTGTTAGATTAACTCAGGATTTTACAGTTTATGTGTTGAATTCAGGCAGATTCCAAGTCAACTTCCTTTTATAGCGGTTGTGATATAAAACATAATATTCATGGGATGAAGCTAAATAAAATCTCACGACTGAAAATGTTTGTACGACCAAGTACTGATGTGTGATTTCATTTGTGAAACATTATGAAAGGCGCACACTCCCCACACTGGTGCGGAATCCTAAACAATTAACACAACATGTAAAATGGTGATGCTTGTGTAATAAATGTTCCTCCTGTTCTACATACTGCCAGCCAGGCGAAGAAATCCAAGATTGAGGTTTATATCAGAGTATTAAGATTTTATCGAAGATGCTTCAGATCAATGAACATATTGCTAGTTTGACCATTTCAAATGCTCCAGTCGGATGTCTTAAAAATGATTACAGAAAATAGCCTATCTACAAGCTCTCGCAGACTGCAGCATGCCAAGTGCTTCCATCGAAGACATGCTGGCTTCATAGTCATACAGAATACAAATGACTGAAATCAGTCGTGTCTGAGAACTTTAATCCATGCATGTAAGCACCCCCAAATGTTATGCAAGTAAAAAGGTTTGACTTGCTCCACAAGACAAACATTGTCCATAAAATAGAAAAATAAACGTTCCTTGCGAGTTGTCTTTGTAATTTAAGTGGTGCCACAGATGTTAGATTTGACCGTCATCAGTCATAAGACTATCTTGATTTGCACTTGTCAGACGACTGTCTCACACACCGAAAATAGCCAATTTACAAGCTCAATGTGTGGCGATGAAGATGATCTTGTAAATCTGCTTTGTTTTCGTATTCGAGGAAGTGGAACAGAAATGGCTATGCCACAATGTAGGTCATAGAATATCTGAATCAAGTGTGCTTCCTTATATGTTTTGTCAGCAATGCTTCTTTTAATATTGACAAGAAAAAAGTACTAAACAATTATTCAAATTCAATCAAATGATACTGAGTGTGTGTGTGGGGTGGGGGGGCAAAGTTCCAACAACAATAAAACTTTAAAATGTAGTCATTAAAGTAATAATAATTTAGCAGAAAAAGTAGTTGATGAAAATAAATCTCAATAAGTGTCTCCAAGCACATATTTTGCATTACATCCACTTTCCCAGTTTCCCAGAATGTTTACTCCTGGAATCTTTCTGGATGAAAAGCTGCCAGGTCCTGCTCCTAATTCCAAAGGCCTCAGCAACACAGGTCAAATCAGCAGAATGTCCCAGAATGCTTCCAATAAAAGGAAAGAAAGTTGGGGAACATTTCTACCTTTGACTACATGTAAACACTACTAATGTTCAACATTACAACTTCAAAGTTTGCTCAAATTGATAAAAACTGGATAACACCTGTCCACCATACCAAAGCATTTTTCCCAGCTGAAAATGCAAGTCACCATTCTAAACTGCTCCTCTAAATGCACACACTTACATCTGGTGTTATCTGGTCAGAGTTTAAACTGATTCAAAAACGCCTTGGTGAAAACAGCATCTAAAACCAGACTAGCAGCTTTGCCACAACATTTCAAGTAAACTCAATCAGTACGTCAAAATCTTTGAAGAGCATCTGAATATGCAGTACATACTGTATGACATCTAGATAGTTGTATATATTCTGCATTGCATCTCCTGTCTGACGAATACTGGTTTGCACAACAGAAAAGCATAAATAGGACCATTGTACTTATTTTCTTCTTACTCTCAACATTATTTTACTTCATTTTGAACATTTACATTTTCGGCATGTAGCTGTATAAGTCTTACCAAGCGCAACTCACAAGACGTTGAGTATGTGAATGGTTCAAGTGTCTTGCTCAAAGACACTTGTGGTCTCTGGTGGTGGACATGGCATTGGTCTCTGGTGCACGGTCTCCAGGTGTGCCTCTGGTGGCAAGAGCTAGTTTTCCACCCAGAACAAGAGATGAAGTCAAATGTGGCTTCTACCAGAAACATTAACAGGCGAAGCAACTGGGAAGGTGAAAACTGCAGGAAATTCTGAATCTCCAATAAAAATGAACCCAAACAGCATTTTTCTACATAAAAAGCTTTAAGAAAAAGCAAAATAAAACTTATCCAAGCGTGTTGCTCAGTCAGTTTCAACATCTCCTGCTTCCTCGTCAATGTCCAATAATCACTGAGAAAATATATTTTGCCATATAAAAAGGCATTTTTAGTTTCTGTACACATACACACCGGTGTATGTTGGCACTGGGGCAGTTGCGTGCATAAAGCATGTGTGTACAGTATGTGACTGTGTGTGTCTGTGCATGTGTGGACATCGGCGCAGCTCCGTCAGTCGTCCGCGAAGGTAATTCGCCCTGGACCCTCGTTCTTCATCCAGCGGCGATACCTCTTCATCCTGGGGTCTGTTGCCATCTTCATCTTCATTTCCTCTGCCTGTTCCTCTCTGTATACCTGTAGCACATTCAATAAGACACCCAGGGCTCGAGATTAACGTCGTTCCGATGTCCCGGGGATTGTAAAATATCTATTTGGGACATTTATTTCATTCAGGACGGTTTCGGGACTAGTGTTTACACTGAAAATGCGCATATCGTGTACAGCGATGAGCAGCATGAGACTAGCAGCGCTGCAGTGCCGTCAGTCAGACAAGTTGACAACAACACACCACCATTCACCCAAAGGAATCAAGAAGCCACTTGCCCCGTGGATGGGACATTTACATTTACTATCGGTTGGAAGCGTGGATAAAACCATGGTTGTGCTATAGAAAAGTTCCATATGAACATGGGGCTACACTACACCAACGATGCTAGGCTTGCTAGCTGGCATTGACATTAAACAATATGTTGGTATATATCCTCCTTTAATGCATTCAAAAGAGCTGAATAAATGTTTTATGGACCCATAATAGTGATTATTATTTAAGTTAAGTTAAGTTTTGCCATAACCATTTATTTTGCCATAAATCAGGTAGCTTTAAGGTACGGCCATGACAGCAATGTTAGGGAAAAATTATATATAATATTAATCATTTTCGGATATTCGGTATTCGGCCAACTGTTTCCTATGTTTGGTTTCGGCAAAGAATTTCCCTTGCGGTGCATCCCTAACTTGAACCATACCGTCCCTATTCTGGGTTCTGAGCTTGTATATCTGCTATTTTGGGTAGAGATGTCTCGATACTGTATTGGTATCGGCCCTTATTTATCATATCGGGTCATATCGCTATCGGCGAATATGCCAATCTAACCACCGATCCGACACAGGTGTAAGGAGTTGACACTATGGCAGGTAAAACAAACTGCAAGTGCACATTTGAGTGAGGAGTCTGCTATAAACACAACACGAGATATATAGCTAGATAGCTACTATGCAACTTGTATTTCCAGATATGAACTGACCTCATAGTTCTCTCTGATCCAGAGATGTTTTTCCAGGAAGGTTTCTCGGAGCTGGTCGTCCAGGCTGTCAAACTGTGCCTGGGACATCTTCATATTCTTCCTGAACAAACACAGAGCAGAAGAATACATGGATTAAAGCCAAATCAAATCTCACGACTGAAACTTTTGTGAGGCGAAGTCCTAATGTGCAATGTGTGAAAGGATACAAAACAACTAACACCAACACGGCTAGAATGTTTATTTGTATTATAATTATTGTATAGCTCCTGAAGCACGGTACTATCTATCTATAAATGCACCAAGTCTCTTATCTGTCTGTGTATAATCCACGTAACTCGAGTACCGTTCGACCCAACGACTTCAAATTCGACACACGCGTTCCACACCACCACGGAGTGCAGTGCCAGGTGTCGAGTCGGTCGGACCCACGGTTGTCCAGAACCGCCCCAAAAAGGCCTCTGACCGGGCTCTGGGCAGGGGTCTGCCCAGGGTCCATATATGGAGCTGGCCTGTTCCGACATCTGCATAGACTCCATATTTGGGCATGCCTGACAAATAACTCCATATATGGGCATAAAAGGGACACAGACATAATATCTGGGTGGGGCATTCATTTCCAACTTGCATCGTTCCAAGTAGGCCAGTGCCCAACAGGCACCAATAACTAATTCTCAAAAATAGCAGATCTTGTACATCTGGTATTTTATTATTATTTGGGAAAAATCAGTTTGAAAAATGTAATTTAGAATTATTTTTATTTATTTCTTTTTTTTGTGGCTTTCGCCTTTTTTAAAATATTTTTTATGGAGGGACAGACAGTAGGCTGACAGGAAATGGGGGGAAGACATGCAGTAAAGGAGTCGAACCCGCGGCACACTGCCAGACTGGATTACCAGCCAAGGTGCCTGGACCGCTGAGCCACGGCCCAGGCCACGAAAATATATTTTAAAATATCTTTACATTTCATTTTAATTTAGCAACAAGCTATATGTGCTTAGATTAATTCAATTTATATTAGGATAAAATTGCACGACTGTAAACATGAAACGGAAGTTTCACTTCCACTGTATCGCTTGCTCATGATCAGAGCTTCCGTGCTTTTTTGACGGAAGCATTTGAAAATTGCTAGAGGCAACAGTCTGGCCATGCGAGACTACGATGTGCAGGTTGGTTCCTTGCTGGGTTTCCTCCTCCTGTGTGTGAATGTAATGCACAATCTATGTAAAGTGTTTTGGATAAAAGTGCTATATAAATGCACCCTTTTTTAACCATTTATTGTTGTTTTAACCACATGACTAACCACATGACCGAAGTACACTCAAATGTAATGGGGGTCCAATGCATACCAAACTGGGGGTAAGTCCTTGAAATGAAAAGGTTTGGGAGGAACACATGGCCTAAATGTCCTGCCATAAAAAGCCCACCTGATGATGTATAACTTCTCTTCTTCTCCATACTCCTCACGGCAGACGGTGAAGCGGTAGATCCATGACACGTACCACACTATGTAGGTGGTCAGGAAGTACGGGAACAGGACGATCTTACACAGCAAGATGTCCGAGATGTTGGGCTTCTGGTAGCCGCCTTTGATGTCGATCTTGGTCTTTATGATGTTGCGGAGCACCTTTCAATCAAAGTCGTAGAGAAACAGAGGATGAAATAATGCTCACAACTCCACACTTTGTTTTTTAAATTAAAAGAAAAATGCCCAATTTCTTAAAACACTGTTTTTGACTCCACTGAGTGTACAAATGGAACCATAAAAGGTGCATTTGGTCCCATTTGTACACTTTCTGAGATCATTTCACAGTGTATATTAAAGTAATAAGCCACCAGAGGTCAGTATTTTATAAGGGCTGAAGTTATTATAAGATGATCTAAAAGGAGTAGATTATTATACCGTAGCGTAGTCCGTTTATCACCGTCTACAAAACGGAAATCAGACTCAAGGACTGGGACTAGCCGCTTTAGAAAGCCATGTTTGTACCTCCTCCTCCTGTTCTCTGATCTCCTCTTTGGACCGTCGGTTTTTTCCTTTCTCTTTCGTGCGGGAGAGGAGGCCCTGCTGCTTAGCGATCTCCGTTGCCTGGATTCGGTACTTCGGCACAGTTACCAGGCAGTTAATTGCCTCGTTGTAGCTACTGTGCCAGCTGTAGTACTGTGGGAAAAATAGATGGTCAATTAAAGAATGGTTGTGGCTTCAGGTGTTATTCTCCAGATGTTCATGGTAAAGAAAAAACAACCTGCACCGATTCCAAGATTAAAGAATTTTACTTCACTAAATGTCGCTTGCGGAGGACCCATATGTGGGTCACTGACCAATTTTTATGGGTCACAAGTAAATCATTGTTTTTATTATTTCAAAACATTAAAAGAAAACATGAAAATTGTTTCATGAATTAAAAACAAATTCAATATTTCTTTCAAAGGAATTTCATGAATAAATAAATGTTAAAAATCAAAGAATTAGAAAACGAATGCATAAGTAATAGTGACAATAGCAGATCTTCAAGCTCACAATGCGGCGCAACATGTTGTGAGCTTGTAGATCTGCTATTTTCACTCGTTTGGGTCTCGGACAACTGTCCAATTTCTCTTTTGGGCCTTGAGCTAAAATGTTTGGGAACTAGTGAGTTCATACATAGTGGAATACTGTACATACAGTACGGTATATCAAAGTCCATGTCAGCTTAACTGACAGATTTTGTTTTACCCCCCTTATCTTTTATTGCTCTGTTGTGCATACATTCTATTTTTCATTCTTCTAGTCCAGGGGTGCCCAACCTTTTTTGACCCAAGATCTACTTTCAAATTTGCCACCTAGCCGAGGGCTACCAGCCCAAAATGTACTGTAATAATCATTCAATATGCACATGACCAACAGAAAATATTAATAGTCATTGTAAGGTCGGAATTGCACTGGGAAGAGGAGGCTAGTTTCTCAAAGTCTGGGTTGTAGGTGCTGGTTGCAAGCCTCAGGCAGGCCACAAGGTGGTCATCTGTCATTGTGGTTCTGTACTTTGATTTGATGAACTTACAGGTGCCCCATCGGTTGTAATGGAGATGAGTTTATGCAAGGGCAGTTTGCTCTGCTGAACGAATTCCATGAACGCCTGAAAGATATATTCGCCTCTAGTGTGGCCCTTAAGTGGCAATATGGTGAGAAGCTCTTCTTTTGCGCTCATGTTTTCAAAGGCCATTCTAATGAAGATACATAGCTGTGCCACATCTACCATGTCAGTGGATTCATCGAACTGCAGGGAATAACACTCACAATTGTCAATGTCCTTTTTTAGTTGCACCTGGACATCTCCTGACATTTCCTCACAGCGCCGGGTCACAGTATTACGTGACAGCGGAAGGTCTTTGACGGCATTCATAATATCCTGCTTGTTTTTGAAGTCATCAAACAGTGAATCAGCAGCAGCAGTAAACGCCTCTTTTACTAATTCCCCGTCTTGATTTCTTTCTTTTTTTGCGAGAACGTGGCTAACACGATATGACGCTATTGTAGCCGCCTTTGCCTTGGTTGTCGGCCTCGTAAAAGTTGCCCGTTGCCCCGCTAAACGGTCCTTCAATTCCTGTACCTTTGTCGTTCGTAGGACTGATTTTTTTGGGGAAGGCTGGGTCAATCTTCTTTTGGTTCATTGAAGAATAATGCCGCTCCAAGTTGCCCCTTTTGGGGAGGGCCACCGTTGCATTGCAGAGCAGACAGATCGATTTATCTTTGAAATAAATAAATAAAAACTCCTCCTCCCACTCTTTGTGAAAATGATATGTTTTGGGTCGTTGTTGTGCCATTATTGTCGCTTGTCTCAAATCTCTTTTTTTCTACACTAGTTTTAATGCATCAACACATTCGCCAGCATGATGGGCGTAACTCCACCTGTTGACTTGATTGACGGTTCATTGACCATTGGCAGCTTCCAATTATAACTTATTCACGTTCAGCAAGCTGAAAAACACCACCTCCGCTGTTTTCGACCAATCGTTTAATTTTATTTTTAATTTATTCACGTGCAGAACAGATGTACAAGCAAACAACCTGACTGATGCAATGCATAATGCACTTGTAGAGAGGTTGTAGATCTGCTTTTTTCGGTAGCAGTGTATTATGGAGGGCTCAAACTATCCAGCTCACTTTTTTTCCTTTTTCCTGAAAACATCTCGCGGTCTACTGGCAATCCTCACGGTCGACTGGTTGGGCACCCCTGTTCTAGTCTGTAGAGGGCACCGAAGTCTGACGTAAGTTACGCATCATACCTGGTTCGCACCCCCCCCCCCCCCAAAATTCAAACTTTCCATACTTTTTTTTTTGAGAATACATGTTCCGTCGAATTAGTTACATTTACGCCAGAAACAGACTGTATCAAATTTGAGTGAAACAGAGCCACCTGCCTGACAATATCGCAGAGACAGTTTGTTTATTTTTGCTTTATGTGAAATGATTTTAAGATGACCCAATGTTATTCTCCATAGAGAGGAAACCCCTCCACGGCCCAGGGGACGAACGAGTGACTGATGTCAGGACTTCGGTACTCTAATTAGTATCTGAAATAACAACAATTAACAATTACCTGGAAAATGGAAATAGCGCAGACAGTGACCAGTATGACAATCCTGATGTCTACTTTGGGGGCCAGGCGTCTGCGGTAGTAGGTGTAGTAGTTACTGTAGTACTCCTCAGGGTGCTCCAGCATGTAGTCGTACTCCTTGCGAGTCTCCTCATCCTACAACAAGTGGTGGAAAAATAACTCACATTTGTTACTTAAGTAAAAGTATCAATATTGCAATATAGAAGTCTGGTAATCAAAATGTACTTGAGTAAAAGTATTAAAGTATTGGTGTCAAAATGTACCAAAAGTAGAAAGTAGTTCTCATTATAAAGAATGTCCCATTTTACAAGTTCAAATTAAAAAATAACCGATCTACAAGCTCACAACGTGTCGCATCGTGACACGCTTCCATAGAAGAGTCAAGAAGACATGCTGGCTTCTAATCATGGCAACTGAGAACTTTAATCCACACAGCTCGTTGCAGAATGCATACATTACATACACATCATAATAGCAGTAAAAGCAAAAACAGCAATAATATTAACAGTCGTTTTGTATATACAAGTGATTCTCAAAAGTCCGGGGATCCACGGGATACCCAACTAAAGTATACAGCATCCAAAGATCCAAAGACTTCAGTCCTACTTTATGCTTCAGCCATTCAAAAATAGCTAATCTACAAGCTCACAATGGGTTGCATCGCCTGAGCTTGTAGATCTGCTATTTTTAGGGAGGAAAGAATGTATTAAAGCGCAAATAACATGCATTTTAAAACTGCTTTTAATAATCATATTGTCTATGTCCCTCAAAGTTATTTCTAATGGTTTGAGCCTCATGCACCACTCTGATATAACCAGGCCTTGTCATTTCTTTCTGGACTTTGAAAGCAGTTTTAGCTGCAGTACCACACTGTCCTGAGGTGGAGAGGGTGCTGATATGCAGATTACTTAAAATTTGAGTCATTATAATACTCATGCTAGATAAAACCAGGCTTGTTTCCATTCCATGCCAGCTTGGAAAATCAACAATGGTGGACATTGTAAACAAAGTGGAAATGCAAATTTGCAACTGAAGACTGAAGAAAAGGAGGGATTATACAAAGTAGGGTGACATTGATGACATCACGATGAGGCCAAAATCAGTCGAGCTGTTTCTGAGAGAAATTTCCATTAAAACACCCATATGACATGAAGGCCTGATTGTTCAAAATTGGTTATTTGTGGGGATAGAAAACACACATAGGAGCCCCAAAAACACAAAAGAAATTGAAAAAGTTGAATTTTATGTTATAGGTCCTTTAATTGAAAAAGGTATATTGAACAGTAGTGTACTGCTGTATTAAAGTACAGTATATTAAGGTTGTTGCATGTGCTGGCCATTTTCCCCAGACTCACATTGCAGTTGACAATGAGAACCACTATATTACTGTAGTTTCCTATGCTAGCCCTAAACTATTTGTGAAGTAGATCTGTTTGCCATCATGTTGACTTGTCCCCCAGCTTCCAGCAACAGTTTAGCCCTCCAGTGACTAAGGAACCTGACATTCAAATATTGCTTCCTTTTTTTATACTTTTGAATTGTTTTATTATTTTCATCCTTTTTATGTGCATCGTGTATATATCTCTCTCTGTGTCCGCGACCCACAAATGGGTCCACCCAGTGTTTGTGAACCAGTGGTCTTCATCATACAATCTGTGATCTCCCTCTCTCCCTCTCTCTAAAACACTTTAAACTGTTTTGAAGGGGGCTAAAGGATATTACTACGGTAATTAGCATTATTATTAATTAAAGGGATGCCTGTCTGACATCCTAAATGTCTGCCCCTCCCCCCAAAAAGCATAAAAGATCTGCATTTAAAACACTTTAATGTTCTGATTTGCGTTTTACTGTGGTCTAATCGCTCCATTAATGCAGAATTGAGTTGTTGGAAGCGTATTTTGTCCAAAAGGGACGTTCCTAGTTGAAGAGTGGTTAAAATCGAAAGTGACACAGAAACTTTCCCAGTTTTAATGGGTTAATATTTGCCTAGTGCTGCTCCTCATAGACTGATCATGGTAATACATTTGTAACATCATGGCATAAAGAAGTATTGTCAGACTATTGCTGGTTTTAACCACTTTCAAGAATATATTAAATATATGATCACAAAATATTATCTTCACAATATTGAAGCATTTGGTCAATATTATTGTGTCTTTATATTTTTGTTAGTTGTTCACATGTAGTATGCTACGTTATTTTAGACGCTTTACTTAGGGACTATGGATTATGTTAGATTGGCCCCACATGTTATTTAGAGACAGATGCTAGGTTTGATGTTTACCTGTTACTTTGTAGCACTTTGTAGTACATTGTTTTTTGCTCATGTTCATGCTCATTTGTATTTCCCTTCCCTTTTTTTTTTTTAAGAAAATGCCTTCTAATTATGACTTGCCATTAACTGTCAAAAGTCTGAGTCTCAGGGTTAGACTCACCCTAAATAGGTTTCCGAGGCTAGACTCACCCTGACCCAACCTACCAAATCATTATCACATTTAAAACCAGCCACTTGTATAGGAAAGCCAAGAAAATTATCTAGTACTCTGGACATAAATAATATATCCAGTAGCCACCACTTGTTTTAGACATGTGGCAGTGGTATATATACACAGTTCAATCCCTTTCTGTGGGGGAATGTCTAGTAATGTATATTGATCTCAGAGACTGAAAGATTGCTGACCGGGGCATGAAGTCTACTCGATTTGCTGTACTCAGTACACACACCTCCATATAACTGAAATGTGTCTATGTCAGAGCAATGCACAAACCTCATCATTGAGACACTACCAAACACACAGGCTGAGGCTAGCAAGAAAGTTATTCAGATTCAGTAGCTAGCTTCAGCCAATGCATGGCAACCACGTGTGTGTGTGTGTGTGTGTGTGTGTGTGTCAGAGAACATTGAGACATATACACTGACATAGCCTATATGATCTACTATATCAGTGCGGTCTGCAAGTGGTCTCCAAACAAATGAGGAGACGAGTATTTGAAATATTGAAATCATTGGAATCCTACAATATGTGACTAATTCAAATATTCTGAATATGTGACTATTCCGTTTCAATATCACCACCACTATTTCTCAATGTACAATAATTGTGACATTACTTTAATTCAATAGGAGCCAAAACATATTTTCATGGTGGTGGCATGACATAAAAAAAGTTTGAAACCAATTACCATTGGGTCCATTAGGTTCTCGCAAATGCCAACCATCAATCATTTATCTGGGGGACCCCCTGGCCTGGAAACATCCCTGACCTAGCCCCTTTCGGGACCCTTGTTTAACCTTTCTGTATTTGGGCACCGGAAGGTGCAGAGTACTGCTAACCCCTGCCCCTGGCATAAGGGGGGTCCCAAGGGGGATATCCCACTTGTCGTACGCGTACAATACTGGCCTACAAGCCTGATGATTTATACATTACTTTAGTTGCATGCTGGTGGTGTTGCGTGCAGTAAATAGTAGCCCCTCTCGGAACCCCCTGGGTCAGCCCAATCCGAACCGAACCGGGCTGACCCGTAGGGTCCCTGTGCGGTGATGTGTTTTCGTATGGAACGCGAACGCGGACATAAATACCTTTGGTAATGTGGTTTCTGCGCTGTTTGAGGGCTTCTGTTCGTTTGAGGGCTTCTGAATGTGTGAACTCTAGTTGACAACGTACACCGCTGCGAATTCTCCTGTGCCGCGGAAGCCGTTAAGTATTTTTAATCTATGTTTGACCGATTTTGAAGCTTTGATTCCTCTCTTCCTTCCTTCCTTGTTTATTTACCGTTTATTGTATTGGCTTGTGTGTGGCTACGTTCCTGCCTCTGATCTGTTCTGTCATAGCTATAGCCACTAGCTAGCCAGATAGGCGGTACAATGAGGTGTCAATAAATAAGGAAGGAAGAGAAGAATCAAAGCGACCAAATCGGTCAAACAAGATTTAAAAAAAATACTTAACGGCTTCCGCGGCACAGGAGAATTCGCAGCGGTGTACATTGTAAACTAGAGTTCACACATTCAGAAGCCCTCAAACAAACAGAAGCCCTCAAACAGCGCAGAAAGGACGTATCCGACGGTATTTATGTTTATTTATGTTCGCGTGCCAGTTGGCAGGGTAGAGGTGGAATAGGACCCCATGGTAACTGGGTCTCAAAAATGTCAGAAACTTCAGTACCATTGGGTTCTGACTTGTGGGGCTAAGTAAATAGCAGATCTACAAGCTCACAACGCCAGCTTGTAGATTTACTGGCAGGAGACCATTAAACCAGCAAATTCCTGAGTTCATATCTATTCATGTGTAGATTGATTGCTTGATCGATTGACTGGACACTTTTTTGACAGTTTGTAGGGGGAAAAAGCACAGGAAAGACAGTGCATGACAGTGCAAGACATTGAAGGCAGTTCAATACAAGGTCTGCTATTAAGAGGATATAAACCCCAAGAAAGCCATGTGGCTTGTTTCCATTGGCGTCCTTCCATATGCCTACTCATCGGATGCAAAAACAAATGTATGCGATGCGATCATGCGACCCTCCTGTGTCCTGTACCTTCAGGGTCTCGTAGGCAGTGGCGACCAGCAGGAAGTGTGTGTGAGCGCTCTCCTGGGTCTCTCCGGCCAGCCCCGGGTCTCCTGCCTGCCCAGCCCTCCACCGGTCAGGGTGGTACCTCCTGGCCAGCTGCCGGTAGGAGCGCGCTATGTCCGCCTTGGCCGCGTCCCTGTCCACCCCCAGCACGTCGTAGCAGCTCTGCGTGCCGCAGTACAGGCCCTCCATCAGCGCGCCCACCGCAGGGACCATCGTTATTATTAACGCTAAACACCACCGCGACGGCCATTGACTGAAACATCGCCCATGCTTCGTGGGCGCAGCCATTCTTTCTGGTCGCACAATGTTTGCCTCATCGAGTTTTAGTGCTGACTGGATGCTGCCTGGCACTTCAAGCACTTGTGGGTTATTTACTCCGACTGACTGGATCCCATAGCGCGGAGCAACGGCCACGGCCTGTCATTGGGCCGTTGGTTGCCGTGACAACCAATTTCCAGGTCCTAATTAAGGCACATCGATCAGCTGATCAGTCAGAATATAAAGTAAACCCAGTCCCAGACTACATACAGACAACAGACAGTACAGGTCCACAGCTCCTGAGCTCCCCAGCAATGCAGGATAATGT
This sequence comes from Protomyctophum parallelum, assembly GCF_964188405.1. Taxonomy (NCBI): domain Eukaryota; kingdom Metazoa; phylum Chordata; class Actinopteri; order Myctophiformes; family Myctophidae; genus Protomyctophum; species Protomyctophum parallelum. The sequence goes on from NC_139713.1 coordinate 27,571,401, forward strand.
AATGGTTTGGACTATTACATTATCCTGCAGATAAGATAATGTAACGGTTACATTATCTGTTTTTAGGTATGTTTTTACAAACAACAGTATTGTGCACAGGTTTACGAAACTATAACGGGATCGAACTTATTATGGCCTGGGCCATGCATATATAGGGGACTATATACTTTTTAGCTCAAGACTCAAAAAATAAATTAAACTATCGAAAATAGCAGATCTACAAGCTCCCAGTGTTGCTTAATTCGCACCCATTGTGAGACATTTAGATCGTGTAAACTTTACACGAGAGACCTGAGAGACGTGACCTTTACACTGTAAAGGTCACGTCTCTCAGGAAGGATCAGACATGAATTTTGAACTGATGGTCAATACTCAATTTATCCCCTGAGGAAGCAAGCAGGCTCTATTAGCTCAATGGTAAAATGTCAGACTTGATAGATAGAGCCTATATTAATTTAGGAAATATGAATTACCGGTACATTAAATTATACATTCTCAGACTCAGTGTTAAATGAACACGGAGGAGTTGGTGTGTTCACTCCACAGACTGAAATTGTTACAGAAGAGTGCACAATGCTTAGAGAATATATTAAGGTGCAATATTGTCCTGTCAACCAACTAACCAATCACAGCGCGACCGTCCCTTTGGACTATGGCATGCAGACTCTCCAGTTATATTGTGGACAAAAATGATGACGAGTCACAGAAGCTGAATGTGGTTAGTGCTTAGAGTATATATTTCTGGGTTAGTGTCGCCCCCTGTGAGAAGGTAGTATTAGCATAGTGGTTCCCAAACTTTCTGCACTAGAGTACAGACAGTCTATACATTTGGTGTCTCCCCGGGACCCAAACGTACAGAAATACATGGATTGATTGATTGATTGATTGATTGATTGATTGATTGATTGATTGATTGATTGATTGATTGATTGATTGATTGATTGATTGATTGATTGATCGATTGATTGATTGATTGATTGATTGATTGATTGATTGATTGAAGTATTTATTGACAGTTTGCAGAATTACAGTAAGTACAACTCAATAGAAAAACTGTTAACTGTGAGTGGACCGTACGACACCATAAAGCCACTTGTTTACACACAATTTTCAATTCATTAAAACATTTAGAGACGTACGAATATACACTTAAGTTCTATATAAACAAAAACAGGAAATCATCATAGGAGGTAAAAAGGGAAGAAATATATATACAGTTAAGGTGCCAGTTTCGAATTGCAGCCGTCCGTAAGTGCCCTTTGAGAGCAGTTTTGAAGGAGTCAAGGGATTTGCATGACTTAATGACTGTTGGTAGGGCGTTACACATTTTGGTGGCATAGGAGCTAAATTAATTTAGTCCCTTGTTTGTGCCGAATCTGGGTTGCACATGGTTTGTTGAACTCCCTCTGGTTTTGTGGGTGTGGACTTCATTGACATTAAGGAAGTATTTGGACAGGTTCAGTTCATGGGTATCTTGGTGGTGTATCGAATCTTGTGGACCAGACCCATTGCAAGATGCTGTACTCTGTCGTTAACCCTAAGCCATTCCAGCCTGTCAAAGTGGGCAGGAGTGAGATGGGTTAATTAACCACTCAAACCATTATATTGTGAAAATAACAGATATATTGTGAGCTGCTGCACCTCTAGGTCAAGGCTTCCCAACATTTTCAGGCCGTGACCCCCCGTCCCCCCAAATAATCATATTTGAACTGGGGACCCCACACCCTGACAAGCAGTTACATTTAGTTGTAGACAGACAGACAGACAGACAGACAGACAGAGCTAAGTCTGTCTATAACAGTGAGACAGATGTTTTTAGTTCATTTCCATGGCAGTCTAATGAGCAATATATTTATTATGGTTTGGCGATTAATTGGATCTGCTTTTAGGTAGATAAATAGCATCTCCCAACCTGTACATAAACAGCAGATCCAAAACAAAATGACAGGTGGTGGCTGGGGTGGTGGAGGGTGAGCAGCAATTTGGTCTGCAGAGCGGCAGCATCAGTGTAGAAAAAGCAATTGCAGGGATGAATAGTGCAAACGTCTGAGAATGCAATCAGTATGAGTGGATGTGAGAGTGGAGCTGAGGCGGTCCAATGGACAGAGTTTCCTGACAGAGCTTGCTCTGCGCATGTCTGTGCTGAGCGAGACGTATAGTGTTGATTTTGACAGCAAATTTTGATTTTAGTTTAGTCATAGTCTTATGAATAAAATTCTATTTAGTTTTAGTCACATTTTAGTCACCTGAAATGTACAGTTGATTTTGTCAACTGAAATGTATTTTGGCGGGCCTTGATGGCTTCGTAATGGCTGATTTAATGGTTGGTTGCATGCTGAAAATGACTTCTATTTTAGTTCTACTGCATCTCTTCTCCACTAGTCTATTTTTTATTTGTTGACGAAATTGTCAATATATTTAGTCTTAGTTTTAGTCATTATAGCTTGTTTTTTATTGCGTTTTTATTTGATTTTCAGTGAAAAAAGGTAGTTGACGAACATTCGTCATAGTTTTAGTCGACAGAATCAACAATGCTGCTGGGCTTTCTCGGCTCGTCTGGTTTGTTGGTCGAAGAAGCTCTGCTGGTATTCATTCCTCAGTGTCAGCTTCTGCAGCCACTCTCCTCTCAGCCTGGAGAAGAAAAGACACACAGTAAAATATGTGTCAAAAAATTTAAAAAATAGCAGATGTATAGTGACAGCGCGACACGAAGCAGGCCCGGAAGGACAATGGTGTAGGGGTCATTTGCTTAAGTAGAGGGGGCAGCCATACATTTACATGGGCGTGGTCTGTGCGCAGCGGTGCATTCATGTGCTACTGTAAGTGGTGTGCGCCCTTTGAAAAGAAATATTATACTAGGGGGTCAAGGTTGTCCGTTTAAGGGGTCAATAACCCATTTTGAGTGACTGCTCTCCTCATGACCATCTGAGCTGCCACCAGCTGGGGGAAGATGAAACTGAATTTCTCCAACTACACAGGACTATAAGGTCTACCAAAACAAAGAACTACACAGGACTATAAGGTCTACCAAAACAAAGAACTACACAGGACTATAAGGTCTACCAAAACAAAGAAAGGGAACAGATCTACCAGATGATCAGGACTATAAGGTCTACCAAAACAAAGAAAGGAAACAGATCTACCAGATGATCAGATTTGGCTATTGAGGGGATCAATTGAGTTGATTAAAAAAAACAAAAAACAGCCATTATTCATGAACCATTATTGTTTGATGCTCATACAACTTTTTCTTCCCAGACAGTAAGCATGGTCTTAGCATCGTTAGTTAATATAAAATGATTGACTCATTCTTTGTTATGTTTTATTATTAAATTACTGTTATTATTCTAATTTAGCAGCAGCCTATAATAAGACATAAAAGCAACAGTGCGGTTTTCATTGTCTGACAGTTATCGGGGGATCCTGTGCCAGAAAATGCCCACGCCTGGATTATGTAGCCAGGACACAGTTCAAGCCACCAGGATGTGTAACATGCAGATTCATAACTTCATTATAGCCTACAAAACGCCACTGCGCTTACAGCCCAAATGTGGCATTGCTAATACCTTGTCCCAGCCTCATCAGTCATCACATAGTAGCCTGAGAATGTTGATTAGAGGCCAGCGAGTTATTTGTTTAATGCCAGAGATTAGCCGACATATCTGTGGGATACAATGACATAATGCCAGAGATTAACGTGACTGGGCCGTGCTGATGGACACACGTCGGTTCGGCAACACCTCTCTAATCATAACGATAACATCGTTAAGCCGGTCACTCTTGCTCTCAGTCCATTATCATCTTTCTGTTTGTCCCCATTCCCCTCTCAGAAGGACAAGAGATAACACTTCTGTCTTTACTTATAACCCCTAGAAGTTATAGAACACTAAACCCTTCTTGACTTCTGACACACCATCACTAAACCCAGGTATATTTTACCCAATGTAAAATATTCTGATAGGTATTTTTCTTTTGTAGATCTGTTATTTTGGTGGATGACGGTTTTCATGTGATCTATGACTCAGTGTCCCCTATGGTCTTGCAGAATCATGGATTATGAATTACCCTGTGACTGACATTTGATGTCAGGCTGTCCCACTGACTTTAAAATAGTATGGTTCTGAGTTTCGATAGTAAAACTTCTCCCCTAGCCAGCGTTGTTAGATAAGAATTGTTTTGTTTCCGTTGGCCATAACACCCAGCCTCTGTGGTTTTACCCTTGAAAGTTAGTATTCGCTCTAACAGACTGGTAAACTGCACTCAATGACGTTCTGCCCTGTCACCCGGTTCCACTAACTGATATTCATATCATAATATGATAAACATAATATGTTTTTTGACCTTGTTGTTCAACACATTTTCCGGTGTATTGATTACGGTATGCTATATCAACCATGTTCAATTGAACATGGTCAGAGATCGTTGTGAAACGCTGTCCGGATGGCATGTCTTCTTCTCTCCCGAAACAATGGTGAATATATCTGATTGAACCTCCCTCTAAATTCTGCTTGTCTGAGTTCTCTTCTTGTGTCCGTCAATTCATTCTAAAGTATTTTAGAATTAACTCTGTTATACTCTGACTTTTACTCATTATAGCCTAAAAGGTTTTTACAACCATTTCTGTAAAGTCACAAGCCCTCTGCTTCTATTCTGGTAAAGAGTATTTTATGGTACTTAGATTACTTTCTAAAGTATTTATACAGTTCCGGTGTTCCGGAGCTCTCTCTAGCTCTAGCTCTCAAGCCATCGATCCTATTATATAGTTATTAATTTATACAGTCCTCAGTCTTATGGTGGAAAATTACCCATCAATAATATTAAAGTATACATGGCAACTTGAGGTTATTTCAACATGACATTTCAAAATATGTGAAGAAATTGGGTATTATTTAAAAAGTATTCCTTTAAAAAAAGGTAATAAAGCTGGGAACTTCTCCTTTGGTACACCCATTCCTGGGACATGTGAGAATGGTACAGTGGTATTTTTCTCTATCACTAAACGCGGGTGAAATTCACCTGAACACCTGCCTGTAGAAAAACAGGGATGTGGGCATGGAAACAAACCTACCTTCGAGTTGTCACTGAGCTCCATGAAGGTACCGAAGGGCCCACCCACCTCAGACAACATTATGAAAATCGCAAAAACGTCTCCGGGTGAAAAATCACCAGTTTAGTGTTCTAGGGTTAAGTAAAAGTATCAATACTGTAGTGCAAAAGTGCAGAATGTCCGGAATTCAGAATTAACATGTAAAAGTAAAAGTAACACAATATCTAATTTCACTGGCTACCCAGGCTACCTCTGGGCATTATCTAATTTCTCCTGTATGCCTCTATTTCATTCTCTGTCTCTCCCATTCTCTCCCCATGACATGCACAGACTGCATCACGTCGCAATACCCGTAGTTAGTTGTTTTTTTTAACCCAAGGGATTTCTTTAGTTTTGCATTATTCCCCAAAAATATCAACTTGTATCAATAAGTTGTCTCTCTAACATGGAGAGACATCTTGTCAGATGAAGAAGATGCTGATTTTGTGGAGTTCTGTCTGTGCACATTTTTCTACCTCTAATTTATCATAATGAGAGACTAGGATTATTATTATTATTGTTAGCATTATATATTCTTTTCACTGTAATTATTAGTTTAATTTAAGTTCCTTTCACTTGTGTATTACGACATTAAAACAGCACAATGACAAATAGGTATACATCATTACAATGTATTATATGTCATAATTATCTCCAAAGTGAAGTGACCTTGTCAGAGCGCTGCCTTTCATTCTGCTGTCCTCTTGGCCCACATGCTCTGAGTGCTGATTGATCTTCTTCTCCCAGAAAGACTTCAGCTTGTCTTTGTCGTGGATCCGAGCCGCGTTCATCCCCTGTGAGGATCAATGTGATTGTTATAATGGTAAATGGACTGCATTTATCAGTGGTTCACAATGAGTCGCTATGCGAGGCATTGTGAGCTTGTAGATCTGCTATTTTCAAATGGCCAAAATGCATAGGGCTGAAGTGGTTAATGTTTTGTAGCCTAATAATAATCAAAACCTATACAAAGTATAGTAACTAATGTTTCCAAATAGTGGAGTAAAAGTAAAAAAAAAATGCCTCTGAGATGTAGTGGAGACTGGAGTAGAAGGAAAAGTATTGGAAATACTCAAATAAAGTACAAATTCCTCAAAATTGTACTACCACCACTGGCATTTATATGTCGTTTTTTTCTCCAAAACGCTTTAAATTACAATGTACCGGTACATCACATGCTCACATTCACACAACGATGGCGGAGGGAACCATGCACCAGCACCGACCTGCTCATCGGGAGCAGTTAGGGGTTCAGTGTCTTTCTCAAGGACACTTGGACAGTTATGGACACGTAGCCAGGAGGAGCCGGAAATCGAACCTGGAACCTTTGGATTCCAAGACGACCGCTTTACCTCCTGACTGAGTCACTGCCACTGAGCCACTGCCTCCCGATAATAGAACCACGTGAACCATAACATCCTTAGCCTGGGTAGAAATAATATATATGAGGATTTTTGTTTGCATAGAAGTGTATATTTGTACATCTTTAAATGTTCTGATGAATTGAAACTGGAGTACCCTGATGTAAACAAGTCTTAGTGCTTTTTCTGGATTTATCCTCGTATCAATCAACATTTGGCTAAAATAAGTGGCTAAAACAAGCTAAGAGATTTGAGGGAAAATAAGTAATGGGCCAAGTATAGTTTACTGGGGGACCCTGTTCAAAAAGGTATTAGAGGGTATAAGTGTAATATCATTTATCCATTTCACAAATATGGACAACTTACAAAATGTATTTCAGAACGTAATTATGCTTCAAAAGTATAACAAATATAGGCCTATACACGTATTTGTGCGCATCAAAACCTGAAATAAATATTCATCTTCCGGTTTACACACACAGATATACAGAATATTATCCACATGTATTGTACACACACTCACTTACAGCAGCTTTGGAGGTTGTGTCAAACTTCACTTCTTCTTTTATGTCTCTTCCTCCTTGGATCCCTCGTTTCACTTCTTACTTCCTCCCCTCATCTTGTCCCCGATTTGTATTCTTGTCCTGTAATTCAGTCCTTGTCCTCTCCCCCTTTTCTCAGCGTCTCTCTGTCTCTCTGTGTGTGTGTGTGTGTGTGTGTCTCTCTCTCTCTTTCTCTCTCTCTCTCTCTCTCTCTCTCTCTCTCTCTCTCTCTCTCTCTCTCTCTCTCTCTCTCTCTCTCTCTCTCTCAAGGTCAGCTACATTCAATAATCATAATAATGGTCATAATAATGACCAAATCAAACTACTATTGAGCGTCTATAGTTACTTATTTCATTCTCTTTGTCTTTTCACGCTCGTCCTTTGTTCCTCTCACTCCAACAAAATAGTTCTCTCTCCTCTGTCACAAGTTTTTGTACCATTCTCTCCATCCGTTTGTCCTTCTATGAATGGAATCGATGCTCCCTTGTTACACATGCCCTTTGATTATGAACTCCGCCCCCTCTCTATTTCACTGCCAGCCTCTCTGTGTCCACATCATTGGTCCATGTTGGTCCTCACAGTCCCCAGATGCTATACCGTTTGTACTGTCCTACTAGTACTACCAGTGGTGGAAAAGTACTCAAATGTTTTACTTAAGTAAAAGTATAACTATACTGCAATGTACTCCGTTACAAGTAGAAGTCCTGTATTAAAAATGTACTCGAGTAGAAGTACAAAAGTATCTGCATCAAAATGCACTTAAAGTACTAAAAGTAAAAGTACTCATATTGCAGAATGTCCCATTTCACAAGTTCAACATGTGTGCAAAATCTATTGAAAATAGCCGATCTACAAGCTCACAATGCGTCAATGCGATGCATTGTGAGCTTGTAGATCTGCTATTTTCAAATGGCCAAAATGTATAGGGTTGAAGTGGTTAATGTATGGTTTCTAATAAAAATGTAAATGTCCAAATAGTAGAATTCCATGAATTCCATGTGGATGTAATTAACTTCTTGGTAGAATAGTATGTAGGATATAATAAAAACATTCTGGCAGGATATAAAACCAGCAGTACAAGAGGTCCTAGAACAGCAGCAGTACTAGCACTCCTCCCCCAAACACACACACCCATTTTGGCCTATAACTCCTCCTGCAGACTCGAGTACAAACCTCACATAAATATCTACACATGATCTCTGGGGTCATATGAGGAAAACATTATCATACACAATTTTAATATAAATATAACCCCATAGAGTGCATCACAAATGTGAAAGAAAAACAATTTATTGGAGGGATCAAACTACACACACGCACACACACACACACACTCACGGTGAGCGTGAGGTCATTGTCCTAGGAGTATAGTTTTGTGAACAACACATCAGTTTTTATGGTGTGCCAATGACTCATTGCTGAAGAAAAAAAGAAAGAGCGCCTAGAGGGCACCAGGAGATTAGTCCTGTGTGTGTGTGTGTGTGTGTGTGTGTGTGTGTGTGTGTGTGTGTGTGTGTGTGTGTGTGTGTGTGTGTGTGTGTGTGTGTGTGTGTGTGTGAGAGAGAGCATGTGTCAATATTTGCCCATATCTGCATTCATATCTACATCCAACATGTTGATCTGTGTCATGATCTCTGTGTGTGTACTGTGTACTGTGTATGTGTGTGTGTGTGTGTGTGTGTGTGTGTGTGTGTGTGTGTGTGTGTGTGTGTGTGTGCGTGCGTGCGTGCGTGCGTGTGTGTGTGTGTGTGTGTGTGTGTGTCTCGGTGTGTGTTTCTGTAATTAATCTGCTCTCGTCATCACCTCAGACAAATGGCCCATGTGGATAGACCGTTAGACGCGATAGACTGACAGACAGAAACGTAACGTGGTAAAAATAACACATCTAAAATGTGTCTGTGTGTACGTCACTTTGTCACGGGGGATTTGTATATAGCCAAACAAAAGAACGCTCGCCCCAAAACACGCTCGCCCCTGGTCAAATCCAATGACCTCGGAGTGGTTGCCAACCAGATCATCTACTGCCAAAAACGAGTATTTAGATTTTTATTTAATGAAGTTATATTGCACTCGTTGCCACCGTATGGAATAGCTCTGGGGCGATCGAGTAAACAGGAAATAACCGCAAGTGAAAAACTCTGCCTCCAAATGTTCTGGTTACCCCGGAGCCCACAGGCAAAACTGATTGTGTTGATAGTATGTATATGGACCTATTGTGTCTGAAATATAGTTTATCATCATTAGAACATTAATCTAAAACAAACTGGAACACAATCCAAGCCCGGCAAGCTTGAATTGCACGCAGTCAATTTGCCAATTATAGCCAATCAGGAGAGAGTAAAACCCACTAGTTAATTCAATTGTATTGTGTTCCAGTTCGCACACTCAGATCTGCGCACAATCAGTTTATTTTTGGCAAGCTTTCGGTCTACTGACCTTCTTCAGGCATGCTTGAAGAAGGTCAGTAGACCGAAAGCTTGCCAAAAATAAACTGATTGTGCGCAGATCTGAGTGTGCGGAGCTTCCCTTTATTTTTCCTCTATTCCTTTTGTGGCTCCAGCACCTCTCTAAAGTTTTTTTCAGCAGATGAACGGTGGTTCCTTTTCTATTGTGTTCCAGTTCCAAATTTGTCTGCTCACTTATCTGTGTCATGCCTTCAAACTTCTCTTGTTTACCCTACACGCATCCTCTCTCCTGATTGGGTGAAATTAGCAGAGCTGAAGAAATGGGGGACCCCTCATCACCATGGCATTCACCTCACAGGGTAACAGGTACGGTCGCCCAAATTCCATCTCGCCCCAGCTCGGTGCGACGGTTCTTGTATTCTTTATTTTGTTTTACTGAGAATAAGGTTAGAAATAAGTTTAGGATTAGGCATAGTTTTACTGGGGTTAAGTTTAGGAATAGGGTTAGGTTTAGGCATAGTTTTACTGAGGTTAAGGTTAGGTTTAACTGTTTAAGCATAATTTACTTAGATTACTTTAGGAATACCAGGCCGGCTGTACACACGGGGCGAGTTGGTAAAGGGGCGAGTTGTTTTGTATTCTCTCACAGCTAGTTACAGTACTGAATATCCTCACACTCACACATACTCACACACCCTGCTGACAATTTTTTTGGTGGTCTTGTTTAATGAGCCTTTAAGTCTGTGTGTGACTATATGTGTGTGCACCAGAGATTATTTACCCCACTTGACATCCAAGTAATGGAAGGCATGAGAAGACTGCTGTGATGACAAACACACACACACACACACACACACACACACACACACACACACACACACACACACACGTGCGAAAGTACACACAGACATTGTTGTCTGGCCTAATCCTAGTTTCGCCTATTATTATGATCAGCTGCCTGTGTGGATTTGGGGAAACGTCAAGCGGTCATGGTGTGTGCATGCGTGCGTGTGTGTTAAGTAGGCTAATTATCATGCATATCATTTTTAAATGATGTATAATTTTTCGTTGGAAATTTCACTCAAAAAACAATGTTTTCGTAATTAAACCTGCCAACCTCAGACCGTCAGATAAAAGGAGCAGGGGTGATACTGACCACGCCCCACCGACTGGTGTCAAGTCCGTCGGATCGCCGGTTGTCCGGAACAAGAACAAAAGCCTTTGCCCAGGCTCTGGATCTGGATCTGATCACCCCTATATCTCCATATATGGAGCTGGCCTGTTCTGACATCACAATTATGTTCTGACACAGAACTCCATATATAGGAATAAAGGGACACATAGAGACAGATACAGAAATCTCCATATATGGGCATAAAAGAGACACAGATGGGTGGAACGGTTACAACGGGTATTGCATAGCAGGGTAGCATGGATCTCAAACTTCCTTCGTTACTGACTCGGTGCTCTACAGCCGGGCACCGCGGCCTATATACACATACGTACATATACAGTACACATACATATACCACATACGTACAGTCGTACACACACGCATTTATACTAGACTAGATGTCTAGTATAAATGCACCAAGTCTCTGTGTGTACGAGAACCGTTTACCGAACTTCAAATTCGACACCAACATCATGTTCCACTCCACCACAGGGTGGCCTTAAGTCGGTCGGACCCACGGTTGTCCAGAACCGCCCAGGCTCTTGACAGGGCCCCTGCATGCCCAGGCTCTGGACAATGCCCAAATTAGCCAATTGATCACACCTGATCACCCCAGTATACAGTATCTCCGTGAGCTGGCCTGTTCTGACATCACAATGATGTTCTGACATCTGCATAGACTCCATACTTGGGCATGCCTGACAATAACTCATAAAAGGGACACAGACATAACTAGAACTGCACTCTGTCGAGTGCATACTTGCTTGTTGCACACTAGTAGGCCATAAATGGCCAACTAGTGCGCAAGCAGAGTGTGCAAGTACTTTCGACGGTTATAAACTGTCACTTTTGATGCCTATGCACCTTCCCAGCAAATTGTGCCTGATACGGCAGTGGTGCCAGATTACATACATGTATACACAGGAGCATTACCTTTAATCCTCCCAACACTAAAACATATCGTCATTACGTCACCATCGAAAACCAATTACACTCTGGCATTGGGTCCTTTAATCCACATATTTCTTACGTCATCATTGAGAGCTAGTTATACATATACACAGTACACCATGTAATCTGGTCCCAGCAAATCAGGCACAATTTGCTGGGACGGTGCATACGCATCAAAAGTGGCAGGTTGGCTGGGACGGTGCATACGAGTCCCGGGCGAAACTATTACTTGCGCGATCTGCTTGCGCAAGTAATAACTGGGTGGGGCATGCATTTCCAACTTGCATCGTTCCAAGTAGGCCAGTGCCCAACGGGTAATGCTCTAGTCTTTAATAATAAACACTAATTACTTAAAAGTGATCTAGCACAGGAGAAATGGGAAACAGGAGTCTCCTACAAAGCGCAGGAAGGTTGGCAGGTATCTGTATCTCTACCATATAACACAATGATTTGTACCCTAAAATAATCCCTTTGAAATATGCTAAAATTCCATGCCCCCCATCATGTTTATTCAGCTTCAGTTACAAATATACCGGTAATCAAATTCTTATAGTATATAAGTATATAGTTATGTTTCTCAGCAAATGTTATTGTGATACATTTATTTGTAATGCTTAGTTTGTCACTAACTTGACTGTCCCCCCCTGTTACGCTGATGCAAATCCACTATTTCTATTTCTAAACTATTTCTCTAGCCACATTCAGTAGGTCTAGTCAGACAGGTCATGTAAAGACTGCCATCACCATCTAGTGGCCATAACTGGAAGTGATTCTCAATTTATAATGTGGAGCTGTATGAATGAACAGCTCTTGAAATGACCCTGAATTAGGGATGGGCAATATATTAATATGATATCGATATCATAAGAGACTACATATCATTTGGGATATTGTCATATTGGGATATAGCTTAAGTTTCATCTTCTAGTTTTAATTGCACATTTTAATTCAAATGCTGCCAAAATAGCCAATCTACGACCACACAAGCATCACAAGTCTTAAATATTGTGATATGTGTGATCAAATGCCAAAATCAGTTTCTCTGCCTTCCGTTTATTTGTCCAGTTTTTTGCAGGAACCATTGCCTGTATAAACAGCAGGGGACAGACAGCTCACTACACTGACCAACGGACCGAGGAGACGTTTATCTAAAAGATAAGATAATGTAACAATCACAGCCTCATCAGGACTCCCATCCCAGAGATAAGTCCATGGGCAAACACAATGATGTTAACAGTAACACACTGGGAATCCCAGACACTAGGCTAGACCAGAGCAAGCTAGGGGAGACGAGAGCAAATGCAGGGAAGGGCAAGATGAATGGTGAGGGGAAAGCATCAGGGAATTAGGCTCCGATACAAAAGGCATGTACAACCACCCAATATCACGGGGGTGGGGGAGGGTTCGTGACCCCTAGGAGTAAGAGGTCCTCCTTTTTAACATTAACCGTCCCTGTGTGCGTGTGTGTTCTAAGAATTGAAGTGGTAAACTGTGTAAAACACATTAACATGAACTCAACGTCTATGCAAGTCTATGCAACTATCTATGCAACACAATTGTATACAATATGTACAGTATGTAGTGGAGGGTCCCTGCTTCATCCTCTCAGCCAAAAGGACTGTGTTCTGGAAAGAAATTGAAGACTCCTGCCCTATACTGTATAATCAGTTGACCGGAGTCCCCCAGGGTTCTATAGCCTATACTACAATATAGAGTCTATATTATAGACAATCAAAAGGATAAATCTAGTTAAACTAGTTAATACAATTAGACACAAATCTATCTTTTGAAAATGGCCCCTTGTAAATATACCTAATAGTTGTCATCCCGAAAATGTTGTTGGTTTGAGGTAGATTAATACTGACTGGAATAAAACACAGGAGTCATTCGAGTTGAGACAAGATGTTATTACAAAAAAGTCACAATGTGTGCAAGATTTTGTCCAAATATGAAAACATCAGCTATGTGCTGTTGCTAAAACACAGTACATATCACTTATCAGTCAGTCAGACAAAAAAAAAAGAACATGAAAGGGGTGACATTCCATTGACCACTAAAACACGTATTCATCAAGTTTAAAAAGCAAAATATTCGCTTTTTCAAAAATAAAAATCTTATGTACAGGTTTCTTCCCCTGTTGCTTATTAGAGACAGCAATATGTGCAAAGTAGGCTACCTTCCACTGGAAGGAATAACATATACAGAGCTGGACAACAGGTTTCAGTTTCAGCCATATTGACACCACTGGAAGGAATAACATAATACAGAGCTTAACAACAACAGTTTTGATTGTCGGCCATATTGACACCACAAACCTGCTCAACAGGTATTGCTAAAGAAACAGGCAAACTGGTAACTCCTGCTGCCAGTTGGGCAAGCTTTGCCTGAATGGTGTCTGGCACAGAAAATCGGCAATGTACAAGTTCACAATGCACCGCACTGCGACATGATGAGACATAGTAGATCTGCCCTCTTCATAAATCTTGAAGTTGTACGTAAACATTTGGACCCAGAGTCCACAGCTTGATTTGCACGACAAATCCTGTTGCACGCGTCTGTCCAGAAACTATTAGGCAGAGCCATCTCTCAAAGGAGAAACACAAGAAATAGCAGCACCAGACACAGGGGGCAGTACGTCTGGTCCATTTTGATGCCTGCTGAATGAACCCAGTGTATCTCCTGTGAATCATCTGGAAAATAGAGGGTCAGATTTAGAATACTAGCTTTGATTGTCATTGTGTAATATAGAAATTTAGAAAGAAAGAAATTCATGGAGGAAGGAAGGAAGGAAGGAAGGAAGACATGGGGGGCGACGGAGGGGTTACCATTACTAAAGACTGAAAGAATATGTTGTGAATGCAAGGGATATGGGTGTCATTAGCACATCTAAACAACTGAGAACCCCCAGTTTGCTGAATACCCCCTGCATGTCTCTTAAATAAGACACTGAAAACCCCTACTTCCTGCTGATGGCATTTAACACAAAGCTCAACTGTACTTTGTTGTATGACTAAAAGAAAAAATATCCTATCTCGAAGATCTACAAGCTTTTACCACTACCTTGTTGTAGACAAATAACAAAAAAGCCTATCTGCAAGCTAAATACATTTGTTGTAAACCAACATGTTGTGCTATTTTCCTTTTCCCAACTGTTGCATATAATGACAACATGCCCAGAATAATAATTTATGAAAAATAAATCTAATAATGGCTTACAAACATGTTTTTCAACCGTGAAGTGTGTAAAACACATGGCCTATGATAAAAGCTGAATTCAGGCGAGATCTCAACTTGAACCCATACCCATTTTCAAATCTGGAAATATGTGATCTGGTTGGATCAGAATGTCTGAAGCGTGAATGCCCCCTCTGGGGGGTAAATAGGGCATCTACACTTCTATTCAGAAGCTAACTAGTCAGCCATGACTACACAACACCTTTGCTATGGCTGTTCTGACCCCCATGCAGCTGGTCAAGTTATAAGTTTGGAAAACAAACCAGGCTTTTCTTTGTCAATCAGACATTGACATCAAGACATGTTCAATTGTGTTTCGTTTGTTTCCAGGGTAATAAATCAGTTCACAATTTGCTATTGTTAGTAAGTAGTCTAGTAAAAAATCACACACGTGTGAACTGAGTGGTGCAATTCCCCCCCCCCCCCCCCCCTCTCTCTCTCTCTCTCTCTCTCTCTCACTCTCTCTCATTAGAGTCACTACCCCTCTCACTGTTTCTGGCGCCCCCTACTGCTATTATTAAGTCACATACTCATGCTCACACAGACAGACAGACACACACACAAACAAACAAACAGACAGACACACAAACAAACAGGTACGAGGACATTGCAAGCTGGTTGTAGGAGTGGTTTGCACCACTCAAAAATACTTGAATCTACTGAACATTTTGTCAGATAAACAGCCGTAATTTTGGGGTTATTTTTAACCACTTACACTTAGGTGACCAGGTCTGTTGGTTCTGTTCAAAGTGTCTAATTTACACATCAAAAGATTAACATGGCTAGTAGTAGTTACATTTCTGAAACAAACCTTCCCACAGCCTCTTTCCTGCCAATATACAAACCGGGTTTCTAAACTTGTGCGACTCCTAAATTGCACACAGGACTGAAACATTGGAACATGTGTGTGTAAACGTGGAAGCCGTGCTTACCACACTCAGTGAAAACCTCCAAGCAGTGTAGGACTCCATAGACACAGCGGCAGTAATCACAGCCTTTCTGAACCCACTGTCCATGGGGGATAGCACCGCAACTCCTACACAGATGATGTTTGATGGAGGGAGAAGAGGAGAGAAGGAGTGGGGGTTAGTTAAGACAGTGGTTCTCAAACATTTTCTTCAATTAGTTTGGTGCTTGACCGGTTCCGCTCATTCAACTAGTGAAAGATCCCTCAAACTGACTGAAATTGCATAACTTGTCCATATAAAATGTGCCTTCAGGAAACCGTGTAACCCAGCGAAACCCGCCCCACACTGTGTCCATCTTTACACTTTCAGGGTGAAATGAACACTCAGGATTTAATTAAGCATTATTTTTTACCTGACTCGCTCGTCGTTTTCACAGCTTCGTCCACTGAAATGCTGAGGGCAAGCACAGAAACTGCCCAGAATACAGGTACCACCGTTCTTACAGCAGCTACGACCTTCAGTGATGTAACAGAAAGGGAAATGGAGGAAGAGGAGATACAACATTAATGAAAGTCGTTTCATATTTAATCAATACAGTAAGTTTATTGATTAATTATTTATATGCAGTGTAAAAGACAGTTATGCTTTCCCTGGTCAAAAACAAGAATGTTGTCTCTTTTCAACTAAAGGCCATCTATTGAGTGCCCCTCTGCAACACTAACCAGAGGCTCCCAGTGACAGCACAGCTGGCATTCCTACTGACCTCTGGTTAGCATCAGATAGCCGTTTAAAAGAAAACACACACACACACCATTCCTAGTGTGTCTGTGAGAATTGGGTGCAAACATACAGACCTGACACCAACAACCGAAATATTAAATAAAATGTACAACAAAAGGCTGTCACAGAACTCTGACCTTTTTGTTTTATAGCCTTTTACCGCCCCAATAGTCTAACCACATTGTATGGCCAATGGCCATATGAATCAACAACATACTTCCTAGAATAGAGGTAGGTAAATAGCATATCTACAAGATCACTGTGCACCGCATCATGCCATGTTGTGATCTTGAAACACACACAATCACACGTCCATATAGAGCAGATATCAGAAGACAATGTCGATGATCTTTGAACATTTCCACCTATAATGACGTTATCTCAATAGCAGCAATAGAAGACATACATTAAGTAAAATATATTACAATGATTTACTTTTGGGTGGTGAAATTTGAGCGGCAGGGGGGGGGGGGGGTAGACCATCCAAAGCGGTAACTTACTTAGTCCGATGAACGGCAGAGCCGCTGCTGAGTCGTGGTGTTGGTGCTTGCGACGGTTGGGGTAGTTAATCTGGGTCAACTGGTTAACCAGGGTCAACTGACCACCGTTGGGGTGGTTCACCTGACCGCCGTTGGGGTGGCTGACCTGGGTCAACTGACCACCGTTGGGGTGGCTGACCTGGGTCAATTGACCCTCGTTGGAGTGGTTCACCTGACCACCGTTGGGGTGGCTGACCTGGGTCAATTGACCCTCGTTGGGGTGGTTCACCTGACCACCGTTGGGGTGGCTGACCTGGGTCAATTGACCCTTGTTGGGGTGGCTGACCTGGGCCAACTGAGCAAGGAAGTCCTGGGCATCTTCCTTGGAAGAGGAGGATGCCGTTTGGTCACAACCATCACCATCACAACCTGAAACCCAGAGCCAGCCGTCAGTATCACAGCGGTTACTTTGTAGTGGCATTTCAAGTTTTCAACTAAGCCTCTCAAATGCACATCCCACTCTATAGCGTGACTGTGCAGTATTGGAAATTACATAAATTACATTTACTGGGCTTTTTTATTAACCAGTTAGTTTGCTTGCAGATTTGGATTGTTATTGCAAAACATGGATTAATTGATATACTGCAATGGTGTAGTATTAATGTTAATTGTTAAGCTACCCATCAGCCCATAAAGTAGGCTAATTAAAAAAACAATAAAGTAATATGATTGTGAAAGTGGACATTCTGCATGAAGTATGAACTGCAACCATTAATTGTACTACGTACGGTCTGCGCCTGCAGAAAAGTTCTGCAGCCAGCGAAATAAATGATGTGCAATGCAGCACTGCAGTAGGCCTAATGACTTACCCGACGATGCTACAGTCTGGAGGACAACGACCGTGGACAATAAGATCCTATAAAACAACCAAAACACTTGATTAATAACTTTTAATTATGTGGGTTAGGTGGATAATTCGTTCGTAACACACGCGCGATCAATGTCCAACTTTTCTCACCTGAGCAGCATTAGCCATGTCATTTTGTCAGTCTTCTCGTGTCCTCAAAAACCCAACCAAAACAACCCCCGCAAAGGAAACAGCCTGCTCTCAGTGCTCTGATTATTAAACACTTGTATTCACTATAGGCTAGGCTACCGAGTCTCGAGAGGTTGGGGTAACCGTGAACACGAAAATTGCTTCCAAAGTTCCAAGTGCCCACTCAAACTTCCAAAAACACGGGACTGTATCCTGATTCGGAGTGATTCCTCTTCAAAGCTTCTGCAAGATGCCAAGAAGTTGTCTACTCTGGAGTCTCAGCTCAGCTGCACGTGAGTGATGACTGCAGCCTGGTGGACCGGTGGTGAATGATCGCGACTGTGATGGTCTGGATTGGATGGTCTGGATGGAAGGATGTGTATCTCAGGTGATAACGCCCCCTCATTTGCGAGGGCGTTCCTAGACAGCACTCCCCCTGTCTGGCTGCCCCCCACCCCACCCAGCGGTGGACAATGATTGGACATTCATATTTATGTAATAATAATACATCAGAAAATTATGGTTTGGGTCCCAATGAGTCGGCGGGGTGAAAGTCATGAGCTTGCAAATAAACAATAGGCTAATAAAAATAAAAAATAAATTATAGGCATACAAAAATGTAGGCCTACTCAAATAGGTGCCCCTGCAGGCCTCTCTCCTCGATCCTGTCTATCTCCTGTCTCTGTGTATGTTAACTGTTAAGTTAACAACAATTATTTTATTTGTTGGTCATAGGAATAGGTTTATAATAGCAAAACAAGTGTGAAATAAAAACAAATAAAATATGGGATTGGTTCTCATAAAGAGGGTGTGGGCTGTCTGCAAGATTGAATACTTTATTAGTTTGCAGAGAAAAGCACATGAAAGTACAATTCAATCAGAAGGAAAAACTCATATTCATATTCAATTCATCTACACATTATATTAGGGTCATTGAAGTTAATAAATATTGAGAATCACTGATCTGGAAATAGGCTATAGCCTACAGATGTGGAGTTTTAATAGTCTTTTCAAACTATTGTCGAGGCGGGCTGTGTGTTTCTGATGTCTTGGTAGGCTACAGAGTCATAGACTTTAAGTGCAGCTTTCAGATGTATTGTAGAGAAGTAGGCCTGGCATAATATTGTATAGGTTCAGTCCATCCATCTGGCTTAAATATTTTCAATTTAATTCTTGCATCTGCAGGAATATCTGAAGGTTCAACATTCTTTCTCTGCCAAACAGTAGTTCACAATAGGTGATAATGGTTCATATGGTCAGGTCTTTTGTTATTGTAGCACTTGCAAATTAAGTGATTTACAAATGCCATGAGCTGTGAAAATGCGTTCATTTGTATTCACGAGTTTCATTGAAAGTGAAATTGGGCCATTGCCTGCAGGTTGGCCCAGCATTCCATTTCGCAAAGTTACTGGTTTCTAACTTTAAACAAAAACACTGCCAGTGCCTATCTATCATAAGCCAGATTCATGACCAAAACAAAGCTGTGAAAGTGTATTGATACATAATTATGTCAGTTTTGTATTAATAGTTAATTAGGCTATATAGGCTTATCACCACTTTAACGGATAGTCTACATGTGGGCAATTAGGCTTATGACACCTCGATGTAAAATTGACTATTTTGTTTAAAAGGAAAACAAGGTCTTAAGTAGGCTAATGTAAAGTATAGTCCTAATAGAACATGCAGTAGGCCTACATCATTATCAGACTGACAAAATAGCCAATTTGATTTGTTGATTAATGTGCACTGTCACTGGTAAAACAAATGTTTTGGCATAGCCTAGGCTATACGCTCCATAATCCATCAAATGCATATAGCTAGGCCTACATAAAACGTATAAGTTATAGAAGCTTAAAAATACACGTGTGCTTTGTTAAAGTAGGGACATTTGTTGTGTCTGATCCATGTTTAAAAGAAAGGGTCGTCTGACTCGTCTGGTCCTTCTACCTCTGTGAGTAGACTAGTAGTACTAATACTGCGCCCTGGTGGTAACTTCGTGCTACGGCAAGTTTCACAAAACTTCTGTGCAAACTGCAAAGTCTGACTGGAAGGAAGAAGCCTTTGTCATTGTCTAGCACTCTAGCCTATGTTTCAGATTGTTTAGAAAAATGTTAGTAAGAAGAATATAATAATAATATAACTAAAGGCTAGAAGCATTTGGTGACTTATGGAAGAACCTCCCCTCAATACTAAACACTATAGCCTTATTATGCTACTTCTCTTATAAAGTATACTTAATACAATTTTGAGGTAGGCCTTTTTCATCCCAGAGACAGTTGTACTCCCATACAATAACATTAGCCATGTCACTCAGTAGCCTATACACTATGGCCATTTGAAAATAGCTGATACAACATTTCATTAATGTTGTATCTCTCTTCCTCCTTCCACCTTTCTTCTCTGTTTTCTGTCGCATCACTGATGACATGCCCAGAATAGGGATTCTATAGGGTTCATGTGTTTAGCCACACATACCCTGTGTTCCACACCACCAAAAATAGCCAAAATGCACAAAGCTGTTGGCCTAAATGATACGTATAAAGATCTCCTATTTGTTGTTAATTAGATTTAGGAATTAGTACAGAAGTCAACCACCATATAATATATCAACCCTATCATATTAATTCAGTGGTTCCCACATGGGGGTGGGGTCTAGGTGTCCACACAGATGAATAGCTTAATGTGCAACATTGTTTTCTTACTCAACAGTAAACAAACCAGAAACCAACATACAGTATAAGTGTATACAGGGTATCTGCACATTTCTAAAGTAAAAATTATAGGACTTTTAAGACTTTCATTATTGATGACATCAGTCAGTCATCCGACCATCATCAATGATTGATCAACACACAACAGTCTGGTAAATAACTAAATACATCTTCATTTGTCGCTGTCGGGTGGAAACCTCATGTCCAAAACTGTTACTTTTCAGGAATCAAGTTGTTGTTTCAGACCGACAAGCTTTGAGCTTAATTGTAGACCTGCTACTTTTTATACTTTTGTGTGACTTTTGTGGCCTGTCACAATTATCACATAATCGTCTATAATCAGAATTATTTGAGATAATCGCAATTATGTTTTGCATAATGGTCAATACATTTTCATGTTGAAAAATGTCCATACATTCTCAATTTAAAAAAAAATAGCACAAATAGAGCTTCCATCCACAAACAGGTCACAAAGTGACAACAAGCTTACGACATTTGTCATATTTGCACTGTGCAATTTGTGATTACAAAGCCTAAAAGGAAAAAACGGAAATACAAATTAATAAGGTTCCAATGGTCAATGCCCAATTAAATCGTTAATCGCAATTATTTGTGTGACAATTAATCGTCAACTTAAATTTGTAATCGTGATATCCCAAACTGATTGATTCAATACTTTATTAACAGTTTACAAATTGTACAGTGGTACATACAGTTTTTACAGTTTTTACAATTACATAAATATTTTCTGGTGCTTAGCTTACAGGCTTTTCCAGGACCCTTTGGACAAATTGCAGACAGGTGTTCACCGTGTTCTATTATGGCGGTTTTAAAGAAGGGCAAGGAGTCACACTTTTTGATGTTTGTTTGTGTAGCAGTAGAAGAAATTTGACCCCATGTTTGTGGCGAATCTGGGTTGCATGGAGCTGTGCCTTGTGCGTGGTGTTGTGCCTTTGTGTGTGTTTTACATTCTTGAAGTTGTCTGACAGGTACATGGTTCCTGCTTTCTCCTGTATGTTGAAGACCAGGCCCACTGCAAGTTGCTTTACTCTGTCCTCAACCCTGAGCCACCCCACCCTAGCAAAATGAGCAGGGATTAGGCGAGTTCTGGGTGTGAGGTCTAGTAGTAACCTGACCAGTTTGTTTTGGGAGCAAGGTCTGTTATTTTGATTGTAGTGCCTTTGAGTTATTAGAGAGTCATGTTGTAGTCAATGATTTGTAGTCATCTGGCAGGAAACCACAAGGTGGAATCAGAACTATGAATGGGTACTTTCTTATTCCGCCTTGTGGTTTTCTGCCTGATGACTACAAATCAGACTACAACATGACGTATTTTACCATCCACTCCAGACTGGTTCACAGACCAGGCTTTCCTCCGAGGTGGAAAGCCTGGTGACGCGAGGTTGCCATGCATGAGGTGCATGCATATACAGTATATAGTTGAAATGACATTGGATGAGTGCTCCAGCTATTGTCCTCAGTCCTTATAACACGAAAAGAGTAAACTGCCTGTAGGCTACCTAAGCTAAAAAAGCACTAAAAATGTTTAATCAATGTTCAGAAAAACTGTACATGACTGTACATTAAATGTCATCGATTTTTAAAGTGCTTTCAATTTCTCTATACATTCATTGTGCCTGAAGAATAGTATGTTTGCAAAACATCACATTATAACTTTGCCATATTTGGAACTGTTCACCTTTACCCTGCCAGTGTGAAATGTATATTATACATTATACATGATCTCTGTCACAAACACAAATTCCTATGATTCAAATATCTTCTTTGAATGGATGAAATTACTACTGTTAATTTTTTGTATATATATTTTTAAATGAACTCTGTTGTTATTTGAACTGATGGTGACTCGTTTTTTGGTGACAGGTCCATTGATTCCATTCCCCATCTCTCAACATCTTGCACGGCTTCAGCCAGGTGCAGGCTCCACACAGCATATATCTGTGTCCTTCAAGTCCCAGGTAACATTTTGTTCAGAAACCTCCAACAGACGTCACCTCCCCAACATTAGCTAGTTGAGTTTCAAGTGTGAGTTTGGCCGTAAATAGCCTCTATGAGTCTATGGGATCAGACTCCGGTTCCACCAATCAGACCACTCAGCCTTGGGAAACTTGACTTGATGAAAGTGCATGTGAGGGTGTCTGTACTCTGTACGTGCCTACGTGGCAGCCGTTGTGAACAATTTTCCTGTGTCAGTTGTAGTTCAAGAGTTTCCACTTACAACCTGGTGTCCCTATAGTATCGAGCATATATAGCAGCCCAATACCAGCCCCTTTTGTGGTGTCATTTTTCCAATAGAGATTTCCGAAAATATTTATCCAATTAATTTTAAGCGTGGAACTAAGACATCTAAAGGCTCCTAGTGAATCATGACCATAAAACATTTGATTCTCTGTCAAAAATATTTGAATATTAAATTATTTTAAAATACTATTTTCAAATATATTTTGACACAGAATCAAATGTTTTATGGTCCTGATTCGCCAGGATATTGGGTATCTCTATGGGAAAAAATATGTTTTTTCTATCTGTGGCACTACTGCAAAATGGCCCCGCTATGCCCTACTTTGGACATGCAAAATGTAGGCCTATAGCTTTTATTTCGTTTGAACTTTTTGGGGAGGGAAAAATTAATAAAAAAATTAGTACAAGATTTTTAGGGTGGCTCACCCGTAGAGAAAATATCATTAAGGCTCAATCCTTGTGCAGCCGCCAGGGTTCTAATCTGAACTGAGGTTCATTGCTGCATGTCCTTCCTCTCTCTCCTTGTTTCCATTGTCTTTGTAATAAAGTATGCCAAATCAGCAAAATTTGCCAATCAATAAACACAACCATGTGACAAATTATAAAATAGGGCTGAAGTGAAGGAGCGGGTGGAGCAAGGTCCTGAAACTGCCAGGATTCATCCCAATCGCAGAGAGGGAGAAGCATTCCCATTGGGTGTAAGAAATGACACACGCTGCACTGCTAGTTATCATGTTGTTGATGATGGTTGTTAGGATATGCATGCGGGGTGGATCTCCAACTCTCAGACCATTCAGACAGTGTGACGGAATCTTCTGCAGAAGACGTCAGTCCGGGATGTTTCTGGGTCCTGTTGTCGGTGGAGAAGTACACCACGTCGTCTTCGGCGCCCAGGCGCCGTCTACAGAGCCTCCAGGATTCGCTCCAGATCGCGCCCAGACCCTCTCCTTCTCTGTCTTCTTCCTCCGCACCGGTTTCTCCTCCTTTGTGGAGTTTGCAGACTGTCCAGGAATGCCTCCAAGAGGAGAAGGTGGCGTTGAGTTTGTGGAACTGCAGATGTAGGGGAACCTTCGGTTCTTTCACCTCGTCCTCCAGCTCCTCTGGTTCCGTGCTCTCCTCCCTCTCCCCCTGCCCCTCCTCTGCCTCTCCTACTCTCTCCCCTGCCTCCTCCTCCCCATCTTCCTCCTCTTCCTCCTCTTCCTCCTCCTCCTCCTCTTCCTCCTCCACTTGCTCCTCTTGTTGTCCCCATTCTTCATTTTCCTTTTCCTCCCCATCCCCCTCTTCTTCCTCCCTCTGCCCCAACTCCACCACCTCCCTTTTTCTTCCCTTCTCTTTTTCTACCACCTTTGTCATTCCCTCCTCTCCCTCTCCCTCATCTTCTGCCTCATTCACCTCCTCTCCTGCCTCATTCACCTCCTCTTCTGCCTCATCTTCCTCCTCCTCCACTTTATTCTCCTCCTTCGCCTCATCTTCCTCCTCCTCCACTTTATTCTCCTCCTTCGCCTCATCTTCCTCCTCCTCCACTTTATTCTCCTCCTCCGCCTCATCTTCCTCCTCCTCCACTTTATTCTCCTCCTCCGCCTCATCTTCCTCCTCCTCCACTTTAATCTCCTCCTCCGCCTCATCTTCCTCCTCCACTTTATTCTCCTCCTCCTCATTCTTCTCCTCCTCCACCTCATTCTCTACCTTATTCTCCTCCTCCTTATTCTCCTCCTTCTCCTCCCCGTTCTCCTCCTCGTCTGCCTCGTCTTCATCTTCCTCCTCTTGCTCCTTCACTTGTTCTTGTTGTCTACATTCCCCCTTTTCCTCCCCTTCTGCCTTTTCCTCCTCCGTCTGCCCCACCTCCGTCTCCACCCTTTCTCTTGCCTCCTCTTTTCCCACCACCTTTGTCAGTCCCTCCTCTCCCTCCTCCTCTGCCTCGTCCCCTTCCTCTCCCTCCTCCTCCTCGTCCCCTTCCTCCTCCTCTTTCACCACCTCCTCTTGTTCCTGTTTCTCCAGTACGTCCTCTGCTTTCTCCTCATCTTCTAAACATATACGCATATATGCATATGCTGTCTCATCGTCATCGTCCTTATCTGATTCCTCTTCCTCCACTTTATTCTCCTCCTCCGCCTCATCTTCCTCCTCCTCCACTTTATTCTCCTCCTCCGCCTCATCTTCTTCTTCCTCCTCCTCAACCTCCTCATCCTTCTCCCCTTCCTCCAACTCCTTCTTCACCTCCTGCACCACTCCTGTCTTTGCTCCACATTTCTCCAGCCAACTCCGAAAGTTCCACATACTGGAAGTCACCCAGGAGACCTCTGCCTCCTCGTCTGCTACTCCTGGTTCCTCCTCTTCTTCTTCTTCCTCCTCCTCTTCCTCCTCCTTTCCCCCCGCTAACTCCTTATCCTTCTCCTGTTCATTCACCTCTTCCTCCTCCAAAACCTCTTTCATCTTCTGTATTGTTGTTGAACCCTGCAATTTGGGAGTTTTCTGTTTGTCCTGTTCGTCGCCGTCGTTATTGTCATTGTCCTCATCCTTTTCTTCTTTCTCTTCCTCTATGTCCTCCTTCTCCTCCTCTCCTAGCTCATCCTCTCCTTTGGCATCCTCTGCCGTGGACACCTCCTCTTCCTCGTCTTCCTCTTTGGCTGCCACTTCTTCCTCATCCTCCCCTTTTACCACCTCCTCCTCCTCTTCCACCCCTTTGTCCACCTCTTGCTCTTTAACATTTTCCTCTTCATCCTCTTTGACCTCCTCTTCCTCCTCCCCCTCGTCTTCTTCCTCTTCTTCCTCCTCCTCCTCCAGTTCTTTTTTCAACTCTGCCATTGGGTTATAATTTCTCAATTGTCTATACTTCCTCATCCTCTCAGCATAATTGGCTATTGTCTCAGGAACTCCACTGTCTTCTTCCCCATCCTCCTCTTCATCATCCTCCCCTTCCTCTTCTTGCTCTTTCTCATCTTCCCCTTTGGCCACCACCTCTTTCTCATCCTCCCCTTTGACCACCACCTCTTTCTCATCCTCCTCTTCCTCCTCTTCCTTCTCTGCCTCCTCTTCCTCCTCTGCCTCCTCCTCTGCTGCCTCCCCCACTTTGACTTCCTCCTCCTCCTCTTCCTCCTCCTCTTCCTCTTCTTCCTCCTTCTCCTCCTCCTGTACTGTTTGTCTATACTTCCTCATCCTCTCAATATAATTGGCTATTGGCTCAGGAACTCCACTGTCTTCTTCCTCTTCCTCCTCTCCTTCCTCCTCCTCATCTCCGCCATTGGCCACCGCCTCTTTCTCATCCTCCTCTTTGACAGCCTCTTCTGCCTCCACCTTGATTTCTTCCTCCTCCTCCTCCTCCTCCTCCTCCTCCTCCTCCTCCTCCTCCTCCTCCTGTTCTGTTTCTTTTTTCACCTCTACCACTACTGGGCTATAATTACTCCACTGTCTATACTTCCTCATTCTACCAAAATATCTGGATATTGGCGCATGAACCTCTTCTTCTTCCTCCTCCTCCTCCTCCTCCTCCTCTTCTTCCTCTTCCTCCTCCTCCTCCTCTTCCTCCTCCTCCTCCTGCTCCTCCTCCTCCTCCACCATGTATTTATAACCTTCCCAAGACCAAAGTTTGGGAATATTCCATGAGTCCTGCCATTTTGTGGTATTAGGTGCCTTTTCTTCCAGCCTTGAGATGAGAAGGAGATTCACGAGCCTGCGGCGGCTCATTAGCATGTCAACGTGACGATGCTGGGACTCCACTGATGCCTTACTCCACCTGTGGGAAAAATATAATTAATTTAGTGTTTATGGTATGATTTAAATTTTAAAGGCATTCTGTGCAAGTCCAAAAATAATTACTATTACTACCACCTGCTGGTCACTATCGCTATTGCAGCTCTTTTGTTGGATCCTGCATTTCCCAGAATCCATTCTGCCTTATACAGTTATTTTTGTTTCCATTTACTTGCCTTGGATTTACTTTTAACACGTAGAGGATTATTTTCCGGGAGCAGCGTAAAATTACATTTTGTTACTATAGCATGGTAGTTCCAGAACGTAAAGGAAACATACATTTCTGTTTCTGTTTACTGGCAGTTTCCAATAGAAAATATGTTTAGAAAAGGCTTTCGCGGTTGAAATTCATGGAATGGGTGTTGTGCTGTGAAACATTTGTAACAAAGGTTATGCAATATTACTTAATTATTTTCTCAATTATTTAATTTGATTTTATAATATTTTATTTGGCCATCCTGCTTTTAGTTTTTAACAATAACATTGTTATCAAATGTTTTCTAATGGCAACATCACGTGAGAATCGAAAGGTTCCCACTTTGGACCCCTCTTGTCACTCTATTTAGCACGAGAGTTCATACTACTTACTCTGATATACGAGCATCTGCTAAATGCCTAAATTGGCAATTGAAGATGGGTTAAATATGTGCAATGACTGAATCAACACCTTCCTGGGTTAAGGGTCCATGGCATGGCATTACAAATCTCACCTGGTCCCTTGGCAGTAACCCCATGAGGAGCACCAGTTCCTGTGGAGCTCCTGTTCTGCGTTCCCTGGAGGAACACATGATATCTGCCAGGACTCCTTCCAGGCCGGCAGAACCACATCAGTGATCTGGGTCATCTTCATTAATGTGGTGTCGGTGGCGGTCCTTGGAGTCTGTATATGGATATTATCCTGGAGGCTGGACTCAGTTCTGGATGATTTCCACGAGTCTTCCCAGCCTGAAGGCACGGACTGGATGAAGGTGACAGACAGACAGACAGACAGACAGACATCCCACAACAACAATTGAGGTTTATTGTGGATGTTCAAAGGGACAGATTCTTTTTTTTATGTGCTTATCACGTAAAATCCAAATCACCTAAAAATCACCTCCTCTCATATATTATGTATCAATTACTACTTTGTGACTGTCCAATCATGTCATTGGACAATCATGTCCATTAATTTTGTATTTCTTATTGTGTATTGCATTGAACTGTATTTGCATAAAAAATGTTCATAAACAGTTGCAGTCATGGAAAGAACAACATCACCTCACATACAGTAAGTAAGAGGTGTTTTGGGCCATGACCAGGGGTTGGGTTTATCTACAGCATCATGGTGAAAGAAGGTTACACAATCACTCCTCACTCACCTCTTCCTCCAGATGTTGAAGTTTTGTCAGGGTTTCTTTGGGTGTTTTTGGATACTCTGCCCAGTCAATGTCCCACCATTTCTTTTGCTGCCTGAAGACAAAGATCATCATCTTCCACGTGCGAGCCCAGGAAGGCACATTGTAAACAGTTATTTCTGGCTTGTACCGCCCATAGTGTACAGCCTCCAATAAAACCTCCCAGTGGGGAGTTTTATCATCGCAGAGTTCCGGCTGATTTGGGTTTCTCACCTGAGAATGGAAACGATAAGAAAATTCATCATCCGATAATGTTTATTGTGTCATGTTTTTATTTATGGCGCATGTCGTGCTATAGATAGAAACGGCCATGCAGCAAATCGACCCTCAACAGGTCCATTTGCACCCTCAGAGTTAAATCAAAACTGATGATTTTAGTCACTTGCAGAAATACGCCCTACCAACCTGCTGCCATGATTGTGTCCACTCTTCATGCTCCCACTGGTCTCCCACGTTGTAACCCAATGGCTTGTATGAGGTCATGTCAGCCAGCTCAATGACTGAGAAGCTTGACCCTGAATCCTCTTCTTCTTTCTCTTGCAGGTAGAGATACAAAGGAGGCTTCACTGCCATCCACGAGGTGCCCCAACACAGTCTGAAAACGTCCACTTCCACTGAACGCTTTATTAGCTTCATTGGGGGCGGTGGCCTCCTTTCCCTGGACCGAGGCGGAGGAGGAGGTTCAACCTTGACGGGCTTTTTAGCCGGAACGACTTTGAAGCGTATCCTGGGTTTGTTTTGGTCCTCAGAGGCAATGGCCTTCAATGCCTCTTGGTATGGATCTTCTTTGACCGGTTGGCCTTTCGCAAACTGATCATCCCACTGCTTGTGGAGACGGCTGGTAAAACCACATAACATTAAATATATTACATACAATACATAAAACCACAGTAATATATTAAAACATTACATGAATACTAAATATTAGTATTATTATATTTAGTTTGCACGTAGGTCACTCTGGATTAGAGTGTCTGCTAAATGTCTAAATTTGTAATTATTTCAATGTAGGACAGACAAGAGAACATAAATTAAACCTACTATCCCTATTCTGGGTATGTCATAATAGGCAAACATTTGGCAAATCGAGGCAAACTACAGAGCAGATCTACAACCCCGCCACTACGTGTCGTTACAACGCATTGTGAGCTTGTATATCGTCTATTTTCAGCAAAGGGATTTGGTGTAGACTAGAGGGATAATAGTGAGCAGACAAAGTATAGACCCCGGTCAATGAAGTATATACTGAATAGATTTTATAACATAAAAACCTATATGTACACATAATTGGGATGTATTCAGTGATTGATTGTCATACATTTCGATGTTATGTAGCTTACTGTTTTAGATCAGCTATTTTCGTTTTAGATCCATGCATCCTTCATGCTGAGGTGCTTAGCTGGACAGTTTACTGAGTAGTGCCATCAAAGCCAAATGTTCACCTTTATAACATATGTGGGGGAGTGGACTTCCCTCAATAAACAAGAAATGACACAGTCATGCACAGCTCGCAGCTGAGACAGAGACAAATGTCATTGATTGAAACCTGAACTGAACTGAATTGAAGTCTCACCTCTCACGTCATCAATGTTTGTTTAACTGCTGCCCTAATCAAACCATTTGATTTAAAAAAAACATTAAAAAGCCCATAGACTTGGCTGCCATATGACGTAATTTTCAAAAGTCATGTATTGGAGGGGACAGAGCTCCTCAAAAAGGTTCCAAAAGCATTTTCTTCATCAAACAAGCACAGCCAGCATAGCATTCTGACTAAACACACTATGTACATGTGTTTGTTTAGTAATGTACTTTTGCGTTTTATTGTTAAATAAAACCATATTTGCCAGTCTGTGATCCTGTCCGCAGAAATGCTAAACAGGATGGCTGCTTCTGAAAAAGTGAGCTAGCTAGTGTTGAGAAAGTGACGACTAGTCACATAAAGAGACTAGTCTCTTTATGATCAGCCCTGCGAATTTATTAAAATCTTACCCATGAAGAGCACTTTTCTGTTGCCGGTTTTTCTCCACTTCGCCCCTTTGGACGAAAGTCTCCATCTTCTTCTCCCATTTGTCTCTGAGCCCCTCGCTACAAACCACTGGCCTTTCCCTGTTAGACATCTTAGCATCTTAGATAGATCTATGGGCAGAGAGACAGACGGACAGACAGACAGACAGACACACACACACACACACACACACACACACACACACACACACACACACACACACACACACACACACACACACACACACACACACACACACAGATGAATAGATGGAAAGAGAGGATCTGTTAGTCCAACCAAGCGTCACTGCCCGCAACAGACTATTGACAACAACTGACTTTGACTTGTCAATTTGTCGTCATGACAAACTCGACTCTTGGTGACACGAGATGCCACGTTGGCTATAATTAACCCTGCTTCATGGCACCCCGGCCCTCTTAAAAAAACCACAACAAAACGACATACTGTGTACTGTGAAATATGCAGCTGATAACATATACATTCAGTATATTTTGCTGTTCTTCATTTACCTGTCTGAATGGTGATACAAAGAAAACACCACCTACTATACCAAGCTATGTCAGCCCTGCATGGTCAGGCTACAAACAGCTAAGAGACAAGCCTGTAGACTAGAATGGGTCTTTAAATATAGACCCCTGTAGGGAGGGGGAGTTGTAGCGGGGAGTCAAAGGCTTAATTTGTGTCTGGGGTAAGGGTTCTACGTGGACTTAACAGCTGTAAACTTGATAAATGAGGTTACATTATCCAAATAACAAAGACGTCAGATAAGGAAATGAGCCTCACAGGCACCACAAGAGTTCAATTTGTGTGTGTGTGTGTGTGTGTGTGTGTGTGTGTGTGTGTGTGTGTGTGTGTGTGTGTGTGTGTGTGACGTGTGTGTGTGTGTGTGTGTGTGTGTGTGTGTGTGTGTGTGTGTGTGTGCGTGTGCGTGTGCGTGTGCGTGTGCGTGCGTGCGTGCATGTGTGTGTTCACACGCATGCGTGATTTGCTTTTTGAACGACAAATAGTAAAATTGCTGATCTACTAGCTCACAACACTTTGAATTGCAGCGTGTTGTCAGCTTGTGGTCATCAGGCTTAATTAATTTAAAAAATAAATGTATCAATCAGAGCAAATTTAGCCCAGGGCATTTTGAAGAAAGTACTAGAGCAGTGGTTCTCAAACGTTTTGGGCTCCACATTTTGAAAAAATAAATAAACTAGAAAATACTGACATCAAACATCCAGTTTTTATGTCAATATGTTGAAAATAAAAGCAAGTAGCCTATTGTTTTCTACTCAGCAACACTTGTGCTAGTCAACATTATTACTTCATTTGGTTTAAAGCTTTACAGAGCAGCACGCTCACTAGCCTAAAAGGACTTTCAAAATAGTTAAATATGCCAAATAAGTGTAGGGATAAGGGGTAAACTCCTTGAACTCCCCCTATGAGAGGTGGTCTGAATCAAGCCAACCTCAATCGAGGCAACTCCCACCATCTCATCTGGGAAAGTACAGGAGAAATCCCCTAGAATCAAATAACACAGCTCAGATCAGCATTTCTCCAATCTGGGAACCCATTCTGCAAAAATGTGCATGTCTTTTTCCCTCTGGGGGTGTTAAACAGTCCACTTCCTGGCGGGTGCACATGTGTTTATTCCTCCTACTAACAACATTACATGTTTAAGGTGCTGACAGTAAGCGATTCTGCTGTTAGCATTAGCATGCAGAATCAGTCTGGAGAGATGAGCATTTCTCACACTATCTATGGGTGCATTAAACACCATACCAGTAAGAGGCCATATATGGAGCATGTCTTGAGTGTACAGGGCTTGATGAGGTCAGATCAACATTATGGAATGTCAGAACAGGTCAGCTCCATATATGGAGATCTAAGGGTGGCAGTGGGGGCAGTGTCTTGAGTGTACAGGGTTTGATGAGGTACTTAATTTCCGGGGATGTTGAGAACTCTAGTTTTCGCAGACTGCCGGGCAGGCCCGTCTAGAGTTTAAATGGACAGGTATCAGTCAAAAGGGAGACAACGAAGAGGAAGGATGGATGATGGATGGATGGATATATATATATATATATATATATATATACTGTATATATGACCGTATGTCCATATACAGTACTAATATTGATGACATCAGCGATGGGCTTAATTGCGACAGCAAGTCGCATTTACTATGATCCCTGATTTATTCTCATCCCTGATGATGTCATAGTGATGTCACGAGACCTGGGCACAATATATGGGGGCTTTCCCCATTTATTGGGATTTTGAGTGAGTACACTGACGGACAAGAGACGCACGATTCCATAGTTAACTGCAACCTTTAGTCGCAATAAAGTCAGTCTGTCTCTTGTCATGGTAGATATACTGCATGTAGGGCTTAATCATGGCGTAACTGTAGTCCGAGTCTTGATACCAGGAGAATCAGATTTTGAACAAGGAAAAAAAAGTATTCTTGTCATTCCTGTTACTGTTGACTGGAAAGATACTGGTTATAAGGTTGTTGTTAAAGAGGTATACTGTAATTCCCAGAACAATCGCCATTTTGGTCCAACCATGACGAGCAAGGCTATTAACTCCTAACATGGTCCAATGAAGCTATTCTGCAGCAGCGATAGGGGTGCACATGTGAGATGTTCCTTCTAAAACATGAAAAAAGCTTATGTATGGTTTATAATTCATTTAAGATTACACTAACCAACCTAGTAGTAGCAATGGATGGGACAAGTAAACTATGAAGTATAGCCAACAAAAATGCTGAAATGCAAAGTGAAGATGAAATCTGGTTTCTATCACATACTGTATCTCATAGTCATACATATTACACAGCATGTCATGAGTATGAATTTTGACTGCTTGTTGGCTGCCTTTCAGGACATCTGAAATAGTCAGTGAGGGCGTCCTAATTCCTTGCGTCAGTGCAGGCTGCAATACTTTGAAACGGTATACACAAACAAGCTGATGGTAGAAATAAAATGATTGTGAAGCAATCTCTCTCTCTCTCTCTCTCTCTCTCTCTCTCTCTCTCTCTGTTCAAAAGCACTGCACTACTGAAAAGTCTATTCTATTGGTATTCTAGTAGTAGTATTATAGCAGCAGCATACAGCATATTGCTGAACTTTGTACAAAAGTGTTAAGTTTAATGAATGACTACTATTAAGAAAAGCATACACCAGGACCAGGTGCATTAAAAAAGGACCACTATCATACTAAAAACGACTGAAGTTATATAACTGCTGGGACCAATGTCTTTCTGTTCACAGGTGTCCCTTTGCTCACTGGTGAGAGGCCAATGTGGAAAATGTATTTATTTGTGGACAGCCTACATAGAAATGGGGAAATCTGAGAGGTGGTACATTTGAACTGCATATCCCAAATAAGACCTAAGGATACGAGCCAGCTTCCAAGATGATGCAAGTAAACACACTTAATGATTTAAAAATGTGTTCAAGTTGTGAAGCCAGGCATGTGAAGTCTCAGATTAATCATATCTATGGTTGCATT
Source organism: Protomyctophum parallelum (assembly GCF_964188405.1). NCBI lineage: Eukaryota > Metazoa > Chordata > Actinopteri > Myctophiformes > Myctophidae > Protomyctophum > Protomyctophum parallelum. The sequence goes on from NC_139713.1 coordinate 27,605,001, forward strand.
GCATTAACATTGGCATACTAAACTGCCATTTAATACAGATGATGATGCCATAACATAACACATTAAAACTGGGAAAGCATTTGTGTCATTTTAGATTAGCGCTCTATATAAAGTATTGGTTCTTTATAATTTGGCTATTGAAAAATAGCAGATCTACAAGCTCATAGCGCTATATACTTTAGTGATTTTTTTGTGTAAATCTTTGAATATACTGTATATTCTTTATGAAACTGAAGCAGAAACAAAACATTTTGAGAAGGGGGTCGCTGGCCAAACATATAATGTTGGGGTCCTTGACATGAAAATGTTTGAGAACCATGGACTTATCAACATAAGCTTTTCAGAAAGACAGATTTCTTTAGTGCAATAAGTGATTTATTTGTTGTTATTTTGTTAATAAAACATAAAAACACAATGTTTTTTGTGTTCAAATCAGTTCTATATTCTGATAGTATTGCCATAGGGTGTTTGTTCAGTAACAGAAGCTGTCTCTCTAGCACTTTAGTGAATGGAAAATACATCTGTGGGATACCAATTTTCAGTAGAGAGTTAACTCATTTATCAGCTTCAATTTTATATTCCAATTCCAATTTTGTCAGCTCATTGTTTTTGTCTCATCACTTCCACATACGACGCTTAAAAGGTCTTTAAATAAATACTTTTTTAAATGTCTATGGGAAAAATGCACTTGGATTCATTTCCTGGGCCTGGCGTCGTCATGAAAGGAGACCCGGAAAAGAAATCCCTGTTCATTTTCCTCATAGACTTTTCAGAAAGTATTTATTTAAAGACGTTTACACCGTGGACAAAGCCAACTCTTGTCGTGACAAATCATGACAATAAACACAATGTTTTGGGCCAAACAAAGAAAGAAAGTAGAAAAAAAAAGAACTTTGTAATAATTTGTTTGGTCCAAAATATTGTGTTTGTTGTCATGATTTGTCACGACTTGAGTTGGCTTCGTACGACGCTTAAAAGGTCTTTAAATAAATACTTTTTGAAATGTCAATGGGAAAGATGCATTGGGATTAATGTCCTGGGCCTGGCGTCATCATGAAAGGGACTGTGACGCTCTATAGCAATGATTACTGTCTATCTGGATATATTAACACTTATTTTAACCTACAAATATCACATATCTTTATGAAATGAAATGAGGATAAGCCAAAAATCGTATTAGTTCACCCTGAAGCAAAAGGGACAACTCTTTTAAAGACGTGGCAAACTGGCTCGCTTGATCAAACCAGAAGTAACAGGCCTCTCTGACTGTGACATGAGGTTTAAGTACCATGTAAAGTAAACAAAGTGACCAAGAGAGCATTGCCGATGCTGAGTAACTTCACTCAGAAGAACACAGAAGAAGATCACTCCATTCTCAAAGGCACTGAAATCAAAACTACAGACCTCTCAAAACAATGTAGTCAGACTACTAGAACTCACACCTAGGACTCACCTATTGAATTGAATTGAATTGAATTGAATTGAATTGAATTGAATTGAATTGAATTGAATTGAATTGAATTGAATTGAATTGAATTGAATTAAATTAAATTCAATTGAATTCAATACACAGGACCACAATGGAAACACGACCTCATGGCTTTTTGTGTTATGCTTTTAGCATTATAGTATAACTGTACCTCTGTACATTTTGAAAACAGATTCAATCAATCAATCCCTGTCCTAGCTAAACTAAACCAGTGGTTCTCAACCTGTGGGTCAGGACCTCCGCGTGATTTTGGGGAGGTCCCCATATAACAGACAATATAAGGACTTTTTAAGTCCCCCCCCCCCTCCAGTGTATGAGTGGACTACACTGGCTCCCTGTGTCTTGCAGAGTCTATTTTAAAGTCCTTCCAGTTGTTTAGAAAGCTCCCAACATGCTAGGACCGGCTTGCGTCACATATTCCATGTTGTTGTGTTATTATGTTCCTGCATGCAGCCCTTAGATCCTCTACTGCAGTGCTTCTCCATAATATGTATTTGTTTACCCTAGAATTTCTATTGCATGATTTTAAGGCTTCTTATTTCAGTTGGATTGATGAAAGTAGGCTATGGATGGTATATTTGTTCTCAAGAATGTGTTAATTAGCCATATACACTTTCACATGCTAAAAGCTTTCTTTAGCATTATATGTTTCCTCTAAATCAATTCAGCGCATGGATTTTCTTCCCCATATACCCCCAATACATTAAAACAAATGGAGACATAGTTCTTATATTACTGCCAGCTACCAACTACAGTTCAATTGAATGATTTGCATTACATTATTTGAAACTTTAAACTGCACTGTCTGAACCGAGCTGAATGAAAATGAATCTGGCCTGAGAAAACCATGCCATGGCAAGCTACATACTAAAACTTACCTATTGTCTTTCCGTGAGTGTTTCTGCCTGTCTGTGTGCCTCTCTGTGTATGTATTCAGTGTGGTCTCGTGCAGTAACTTTTACTGCTTGTCATGTATATTAGCCGGGCTTCGCTCAAGCCTTTCCTTGAGTCTATTTTTACAGTAGGTCTATATACTCCACTTGATACAAGATAGCCTACAGGCCCTGTAGGCTTTCACCATCATGTTTGCCACTATATTTAGAGCTAGGGACTTTTTCACCTCACTGACTCCTGGCAAATATTTCTATTGATTCCTGTATGTCAAAAAGTCTCTGAAATGGCACAGAGAACATTTCAATGTTTACTTATGCAGTTATCTTGTGGCTGAGTTTAATGCCTTGAGTTCCTCCATTCTGGCTTGTTGAAGAACTGAAGAACTCAAACCAGAAAAACATTGGAGTCATGTCAGTTTTGTTCTGTTTATATCACATCTGATGCAAATTTTAGACATTTTCATTGACTTAGTCACCCAGACTAAGTGTGTGTGTGTGTGTGTGTGTGTGTGTGTGTGTGTGTGTGTGTGTGTGTGTGTGTGTGTGTGTGTGTGTGTGTTAGGCTGCACAACAGTGAGACTTGGTGATGTGTTAGGCTGCGCAACAGTGACACTTGGTGGTAAAAATATGCTATTTCCATGCTCAGACCCATGCGACACAGGCAGCCAGGGACAAAGGCAGCCAGGGAGTCCCTGACAGGGACACACATAGCTGTCTATAGGAGTGGTTGCACCACTCAAAAAACATGCAAATCATGGGAGGGACATGTGAGTGAGCTGAGGGTTGAACCAGCAACCTTTCCAGAAGGCTGCCTACATTTTCTCCTCTCTATTCTGTGTACCACTTAGGTAGGAAAGGTAATTGTTTCTTATACAATTAATGAGAGTCACACAGGAGAGACAGGTCAAAAGGCCAGTCTTGTTGAATAGATACCTTCTTAATGGATGACCATAAACAAAATCATACTCACTTACTGTAATGACGTGCACGCAACTGGAGATGCTCATTGACAGTACACTGTAAAATCCCCATGCAGTTTTTATGCATCCATTTGTACACTCCCAAGGTTAAATAAACTCTGAGTGTTTTATAGTGTACTGTCATCACAGGGCTCAGCTGTGTAAACACATATTAACCTCTCCTGTTACACTGACTGACCCGCACAGCTTCATTTGAATCTGAAGAGTGTAAAATGTGACCATAATGTCACCCTTACCGGTCCATTCAGTTACATTTGTGGAATGCTCCTCAGACACATGCAAATGGATCAAATTAACGCTGAGGATTTTATGCTACAATAAAGCAAGTGGATAAAAAACATACATTTATCCAAATTACTTTCTTTCTCTCAGTGAGTGACAGTGAGTGACGTGAGTGAATATTTGTCCGTCTGTAGGAAGAGCACAATGAATAACTGTAAGGCAGTGGTTCTCCACCTTTTCAGGCCCTAGCTGACCCCCCAAAATATTTGAACTGGGGAGTGGGGACACCCCACCCTGATGATAAGCACTTGGAATTGGAGTTGAGGCATTGCATTTTGTTTTACTCGGTTCCACAGATAAATGTTTTGAAAATAGCCAATCTACAAGCTCACAAGGCCTCGCAACAATCTTTGCCTCTTTCTTATATTAGTTGACAATTTGGCCATTGTTTGACCAGTTTATAGTAGGCATATAGAGTGTTGATTACTTTTAGTACATGTTTAAATGGTCCCTTTACTGTCATCCATGGGGACCCCCCAAAACACATCATAGGCTGAGAACCACTGCCGTGAGGAACTGTTTGTACACTTACTTACGGACAGAAAGGCTCCAGATTGGACCCATGAGGCTGAGTACGTTTTCACACTCTCAGAGTTGAATTACCACCCCGGGTTGTGTGAAATCTTAGAGACTGACAAACAAGTGAGAAGGAGAGACAGGATTTGAACCTATCCCCAGCAGGGATAGATATGGGTCCTGAGAAGTGTCTAAAAATTGTGTGTCAAAAAAGTGTGTGCGTGCGTGCGTGTCGCCTATCATAGTGGACCTTTGGACCATAATAACACAACCTCACATACAAAAATGTTACATTGAAACAATTTTATTTAACTAGCTTAAAGCCAAATGCAAGCCTGTGCTCTGTAGACTTTTTTCTGCCTATTCATTACATTTATTACATAATTGTCAGATGTGAGGTCAGATGTGAGGTCTCTACAAAGATTTAACATTAATTAAAAACTGAGTGGTGCAACTCCCCCCCTTTCTCTCTCATTAGCAGGCAACAGTGCTGCACTGTCTCTCTCTCTGTTTCTGACAACAGCGCCCCTACTGGTACTAATAGTCATACTCGTGCTCACAGTCACATAGGTGCATGGGTGGGTTAACAGGCGGACGTGGACATTACTGTTCCTTGGAGTGGTTGCACCACTCAAAAATAGCCTTACACATCTTGAGAATGAGACAACACAAAGAAGTTAGAAATCATTACAAATTCTCCTGACCCAGGTTACTTATTTTTGTTTGTGTATAATATTCATTATAAGACGGCACCATTTCCTCTGCGTCTCATAGGAGGGATATGGATAGACAGTTCAGACACCTGCCTACCAATGACATAATCAATGGGGATTCTTGGGGGTCCCGGAACCCCACAGAAATGGTGCCATCTCATAACGAGCATCAGCGAGGACCAATTACGTGACAGTGGTCATTTTTAATATGGCTTCTCGCAGCCTACACAACCGTCGCCGTACACAAGGTTACCGGGACATTGCTTGGTGATGGTTATCCCATTGGAGCAGTGATGGAAGAAGTTGCTGTCTCGCTCGTTTTCAAAGAGGCCGTCGGCCTTCCCTTCGCAGAACCTGCTGCTGGGCGTGACCAAGGGAGGAAAGTCACAGCATGTGCACACTTTGGAGTAAACAAGGCCAGCGGGACATCTTTGCAGGTAGGTTATCCCAAAATGGCATTGAAAGAAGGAGTTGGGGTCCGCGGGATTCACAAAGAGGCCACTAGGCTTCCCTCTACAGAAGGTAGTGTCAACTGTAGTGGTGGCACTGGCGGCTGTGGTGGTGCCCCCGGGCACAGTAATGGTGGGCATGGTGAAAGCTATTAGGTTCAGATGGGACGGGGTGGGAGAGTGACACTGACAGTTAGATACTGAAAACCCAAAGACGAGGCCGATTCTACAAAATGCCTTCTGGATCAGTATATTTCTCACACTTCTTTCGTAATTCAAAATTTACAAGATCTTTCAAACTTGTTTAAACATTATAGCATATGTATGAGCTTGCTATTTTTTAATACTAAAATGTAAAATGCTTTCCTGGTGTTTTTGGTTTAAAGGAGTATTTACTTTGTTTCTATTGTGTCTGACTCGTGGAGAGTTTTAGTTTGTGAAACATTCCTTCACAATTAACTTTCATCCTGTCTATGTGGGCGGATTATGCTAATTATTTTCAATGGGAACATTTTGGCGGAAATCCTCGAATGGAAACAAAATGTTCTGTTCCCATTCAAAAGCATCGGCAGAATCCGCCCGCATCTAGAATGAATGAATGGTTTCTTGTGAATATAGGCAGAATCAAAGCCCATACGTATAAACGATAGAAATAAAGTCATTCCTTGTGTGAACTGCTCCTTTAGAGGAGTCGATGGAGATCAAATGTAATCAGCTTACTTACCTCTAACATCGACGATAACACATCTCAGCTTTGACTGATATGTCCTGAAATGGAATGAAGTAGACAACATTAACTGGGTACGGATATTAAACAAGTTAATGAATTCAATTATGAGTAGTTTTAAAGGAGTAACGTTCACGCCAAAAAAATATTATTTTCTACCAATACACACTCCATGAATCCTTGAATTAATTTATCCCCCCCCCCCCCTAACCCAGAACTGGCGGACTCAAAGAGTCGCCATTGAATCTCCTACTGGAGAAGTGTTGGCCTAGGAAAATATAAATAAAGAATAAAATCTCCATGTATTCAAGTCTTCATGGGTTGTGTAATTGAAATAAATAAAAACTACTCCTTTAAGTAAATACCTATTCACTATTTCACATTCTTCTTTTTAAATTTTTATCCCACGATTTTGTAACCCAGTTTTTCTTTTCACCCAGTGCCAATTATCTAATGTAATCCTGGGCGCTACACTTCCTCTGCCAACCTGGGGGCGGACTGACCTCGTGTCTATATCACTTTCAACAACAAAGCAAATAGGGAACTGTTCATTCTCTTCATTGGCAGTCGGTGTCCATGTAATGATGAACTCTTGATTGCCGATCCTGCTCTTTGTAATTCTTGATGGTCCACTGATCTGAAGATTAAGGAACCTACAAGATGAACAAACATACAAAACAAAAATAAATAAATAAAACTTAAAAAAAGAAATCTGAAATTAATCTATAGAAAGAAAGCTTTTAAGAAATATTGTCAATTAGCCGCACCTATACAATTTAACAATGCACTACATGCATGAAGCGTTGTAGAGCTTGTTGTATAGCTGATATTTTCACTATTGCAATGAGGCTGTGAAATAGTCTGTCGGTGCATGGAAACCTCATTGTCCAAACCTGTTACCTTTCAGGATTCAAATAAAAAAAATAGCAACAGCAGATCTACAAGCTCAAAACACGTCGCTTCGCGCCCTGTTTTGAGCTTGTGGATCTGCTACTTTTGATGCTTTTGTGTGACGCTGTAGCATGCTCAAGTAGGGCAAATTATGGAGGTAGGTAAGTGGTTTCTGCCCGACAGCAACGCTTTGTACGTCTCCCATGGAGACGCCACATGTGACGTTTCCTGACCTGCTGCGGCGCGACAGAGCTCTGACTGGGATCTCAAGTGGGATGCCGACAGAGGCAGGGAGATGAGCTCCGTTGAGTGGAGTCGGAGACAAGATCAGTGGAATATATTCACCAGCGCAACACGATGGGGCATCTGGCTCAACTGAAAGTCAAATTAATGAAAACACAGAATGATGAAGCATGACAATGTTATAAAGAAATGCTCAATTGTACATTAAATTGTTGAAAAAATTGTCTAACCAATAACAGTGAATTTCAGAGGAACACTGCTTAATGGGGCTGTTGTTGGAATTATGGAGGAGCCTCCATCGCTGTAGAAAAGAGTGATTTGTTCTCTGGGAAAGTCTTGCAGTCTGAGCTCAAATGCAAGGTCAGTTCGGTTGGCGATGCCAGTGAGGTCATACGAGATGAGGCAGTTACTCTGGAGAAAAGAAAGGATTTTTTATATTAAACAGCTGAGAAGTTATAGGCCTAAATGTGACAGCAGTGTCGCATTGGTGAAGCTACTGTATGTCTGGTGGGATGCTAAAGACGTCGTGCACGTCGTTTAACACCTACACTGTCTACAGGTCACACAGATATGCATTCTAGGCTCATTCCTATCTATTACTACATTTTAGAGAATTCCACGGACACATTTCTTTGTGTGCATTGAGCACAATGCAAAGGTGAGCTCAGTTTTGTGTGCGGTTCAGTTGGCCAAGTCATAGACCGTGATGTATGTGCAAGTGCCGTTCGCGCCTGTGCTTTGTTGACGTGATACGTCACTGACTTTACCTCTGCGTTTTCAACCCAGCTTTGTGGGTTTTCGCCTAGTGGCCAATCACAGCTGGGCTTTTCTGCAACTGCGTGAGCACAGAATGCTCCCTCTCTCCCTGTATACCTCCTCTATACCTCTATCTATCCTTGCTCTACTTCCTCTCTCTCTCTCTCTCTCTCTCTCTCTCTCTCTCTCTCTCTCTATATATATATATATATATATATATAGCAACAATGGTGACACCACACACACGCACGCAGTGCCACGCACGCACGCACGCGCGCACGCACGCACGCACGCAAGGAAAATCCGGTCACCTCAGAACGGCCACCATTATTATAAATTATTCCTAAACGTAAGCTCAGTAAAACTATGCCTGAACCTAAACATTATAACCTCTCTAAAACTATGCCTAACCCTAAACGTAATCGTAACTTTAACCTCAGTAAAACAAATTCAAGAACCGCTGGGGGCAAGTGGTATGGGAGAAAATGGGGGAGAGTGTGTTTTGGGGGAGCCTTCCGGTTCTCACACACGCACACGCACGCACGCACGCACGCACGCACGCACGCACGCACGCACGCACGCACGCACACACACACACACACACACACACACACACACACACACACACACACACACACACACACACACACACAGAGTCTTACTTGTTCCAAGAAGAATCCTTCAGGTCGGTTGCATATAACACAATCAGGGTCATAGCTGCATCTAACCCGGTCGCCATCAGGATCGAATACTGTGAAATTCAATGTCCCGGGACAGTTTTGGTTTATCCTGCCACGAGAGGAACAGTTGTATTATGAACAGTATGGGACATTTTTACATTTAAGTTTTTTTTTAACCTTGGTATTTCCCAGAGTATAATTTGTCAGGATTCCTTGCTCCTTTTCTTTTTTTTACCTTGCACGTCTGGTTACATTTGGTAATGTGAAAAAAGGCTGAGTTATTTTAGTGTTTTGCTCTCAGCACACACCTGACAAAAGACCATTAAATATTGATGATGATAGTTTAAATTAAAAATGTTTAAATGAAATGCATATGCATGACTTTGTTATTGTCCGAACTGATACATTATGTCAGGAGATTTTCTGATTCCCCTTTGAAAATAGTTTGGACACCCCCTGTAACTACTTGGTTAGTGGTTTGGGCAGCTACTTCAGCACATTTAAAACTGTTTTACACAAAATAATATGCATTCTGCACAAAATCTCTGGGGGATAAGAAATGAATGTGTAAATGTCCATGACAATACAACAACAGAATGCGTCGCAACGCATTGTGAGCTTGTAGATCGTCAAATTTCAAATTTGCCAACGTTTATGAAGTGATGTGGTTAATGTTTTGTAATAATGAAAATCTACAAAGTAACTAGTAATTAGTAAAGTAACTAGTAATTCTTATTAGAAGTAAGAGTATTGAAAATTGGATAGACTCCCGTAAAGTAAAAGTAAAGTCCTTGATTACATGTAGCCTACTTAGTTACTTTCCACCACTGTATGATAGTTGTGGTGTCGTTACCGTATGACATGTATGATCGTCGTGATGGGAGAGGTGTTAGCTTGTCCGGTATCCGAGCGGTTTCCCAGGTCCACTTGTGTCGTCATCGTGAATGGAACGGGGTTCCAGTTATAGTGGTGCCAGAAAGAATGGTTTGGTTCAAAACTATTTACATTAAAGATGAAAAAATATATTTAATAATAATTAAAAACTCCAAATACATTCAAAAGATGAAAAACAATAATCCAATATATTTTAGGTTATTTAAATGAAGGCAGTGATTCTCTACACCTTTGCGATGTCATAGACTGCATTACCCCGATCTACAATTTACTATCTTCAGTGTTAACCCATTCTGAACGGGCACCCATTTTGGTGTCAGCATCATGTCATGCTTTAGCTATTGAAAAATAGCAGATCTACAAGCTCATATCGCGCCACCGAGTGGCGCGATACGAGCTTGTAGGTCTGCTATTTTTTTCTTCTTTTTTACACAAGAAGCAAATGAAGTTAACTATTTGTATACCGGTAACTGTGATTGGTAATTTATATGAAAGATCTTGACAGACCGCCCATCTTTGTAAAAATATGAATGTCCTCACCTTATCACAAAAGGTCTGTTGCTATCCAACACTCTTGTAGTCACCAACTCCTGTAGGCACCTAGGGATGGAACGATAATACTTATCATTGTTTATCGTGATTAAAAACAAATCATGAACAATATAGTAATATCACAGATATTTAAATGGTGTAGATATCGTCTACACCAAATATCTTCACCAAAAAAAGCAGAGCTACAAGCTCACAATGTGTCACTACACAACGCATTGTGAGCATGTAGATCAGATATTTTTGGTGAAGGTTCTCCCCAGAATATGGATGCTTGGGTACAAGTTAGTGGATAACTATCACGATAATATTGTCAATCACAATAATGGTGACATGACATTTGCATCTCATCCCATCGCTCACTGGACACCTTGATTTGCTGATATCAATAACTGTGGCGACGTCACTGGTCTGGTTTCCACAGTTTCCACGGATACAGATGGTGTCATTCTCCTTGAAATTACTGTTGCACGCTTCAGCAGCTACCTTAATGCGAAATTCCACCTGCAAATAAAACATTAACGACTTGAATCTTCAGTGGTACAGCAAAATATACCATTGTCATACAATACAAAAAAAATAGATTCAATGTTCAGTTCATTACGAGCATTGGTGAGGTTTCTGCTTTTTATCCTCAGAAGATGATGAGCTAGTACAGTATGGTATAGAATCTTTTTTAATTATTATTAATTATATTTATTTGAAGAAGACCAATGCACACCTCAAAGGTTGGTTATGGGTACATGTATAAAAACGAACCCATTAATATCCGATTAAAACATGTTTACTAAATCCTGACAGTTTACTGAAAAACCTATGTTGCTATTTCAGTGATGCTCAAACCTTCTCATGTCAAGGACCCCCGGCCTAAATGATATGTAGCCTATCCGGCTGCGGACCCCTCATCTCAAAAGATGTTGTTCCAGGGAAAACAGTTTCAATATTCTTTCAAAAATAGCAGATCTACGCTATGAGCTTGTGTCTACTATTTTTTTAATAGCCAAAATACATTATTTTACCTCAAATGTTTCATTTGCAGGAAACTGTCCTTTTGGGTAGAAGGTCATGGATCCTCCGAACAGTAGATTATGTGCATCCACTGTCAGTAGTTGTCCAGCGGTGGACACCAGCAGCACCAGTAGCAGCATGATGTCTCTGTCTGCTTCCCTCATAAACAGCTAGCCCTTATATTCACCATGACAAGGACATGGAAATAATACCTCATTGTAAACCAAACAAAAGAACATGGAACTTGACCAAGTTGTATCATGATTCACGTGAGGGATTGCGTTCAAAAGCAGGTCACATTAGTGACGCTCTGAGCCCTCTTCTCTAATCCCTGTACACCCTCTGTTCAGCTCCAACAAAGTGATCAAGTTTGCAGACGACACCACATTCATATTGGCTTGATCACAGATGATGATGAAACAGCCTACAGGAGAGAAGTGGAGAACCTGGTGCATGCCAGGAGAACAACCTGGCTCTCAACGTAGGCAAAACAAAAGAGCTGATCTTCGACTACAGGAGACCTCCAGTCCCAGAGTCTATACTCTCCTATCCAGATTGGTGGTGCTGCAGTGGAACGGGTCAGAGAGTTCAAATCACTGAGGCACATCACTGAGGACCTCACCTGGGCATGCAGTAAAGACAGAACGGGTGGTGAAGAAAGCACAACAACGCCTCTACTTCCTGAGAAGACTCAAGAAAGCTGGCATGGGCCCCATAGTCCTAAAAGCTTTCTACAGAGGCATGCACCACAGAGAGCATCACTGCCTGGTAGTGGTATGGCAGCTGCACCAACCTCAACCGCAAAGCAATGCAGAGGGTTGTGCAGACAGCCAAACGCATCAGCCAACCCAACTGCAGACTTTTTTAGATTGCTTTAGCTTTTGCAGTCTCAAAGCCACTGGAAATAGACCTTCTTTCCCCGAACAAATGAACGAACCAGAGCAAAACTGCATGGACCCCTCCCTCCTGCTGCTCAAATAGCACCTTTCTAAACTAATTTCATTTATGGAACTTAGCTACTGTGAAGCTGTTCACAAAACAGTTATTTATTGCACTCTTTATTCTGTCTCTTTGTTTTCTGTGCTTGCTGTGTTTTTGTTGTAGAAAGGAAACTCTTCTCAAATTCCTCCAGTCTTCTGTCTATGTGGCCTGGATGGCATTGTGTTATTTTATACAGTAGATATTAGATCGTGTATCTCTCTGTGTGTGTGTGTGTGTGTGTGTGTGTGTGTGTGTGTGTGTGTGTGTGTGTGTGTGTGTGTTGTGTGTGTGTGTTTGTGTGTGTGTGTGTGCCTGCGTGCGTGCCTCGTGTGTGTGGTGTGTGTGTGTGTGTGTGTGTGTGTGTGTGTGTGTGTGTGCGTGCACGTGCGTGTGGTGTGTGTGTGTGTGTGTGTGTGTGTGTGTGTGTGAGTGCTGGCACTGGTAAATGATCATGTTTAAGCAGTAGGATGTGTGTGTCCTAGATGCACTCCATAACAAAGCACTCACACACAGTGAAACTCTAGAGAGATGCCCCCTCAGCCAGCTGGCCCTGGAACTCCGGGCACAAACACAAACAGAGCCACGAGATAGAAAACCCATTGGACTAAACCAAATTATAAAACAGCAAAAGGAAAACTATCTGACACATTGGAAAGAAGCAACACAAAAGCAGAGTAAACTAGAATGCTATCTGGCCCTAAACAGAGAATACACAGTGGCAGAATACCTGAGCACCGTGACCAACCCAAAACAAAGAAAAATCTTAACTAGGTACAGACTCAGTGAGCACAGTCTCGCGATCGAGAAAGGCCGTCATAGGCAGACGTGTATCCCGAGAGAAGACAGACTATGCACCCACTGCCACACAAAATGAAGTGGAAACCGAGCTACACTT
>NC_139713.1:27618146-27658146 GCF_964188405.1 Protomyctophum parallelum
ATTTTTTTTTTTAATTGATTGTATTGCTGTATTGTTGTATTGTTCTTTCTGCTTTGGCAATGTAAACGTATGTTTTCTCATGCCAATAAAGCCCTTTGAATTGAATTGTGTGTCTCTGAGACAGTGAGTCTCCCTTTCTGACAGACACAGAATGCCGTCTGCCCCAGATAATTAGAGCTGGGAGTGCAGGGGGGGGGGGGGGGGGGTCGGGTCGGGGGGCAGAGAATGGTATTTTGTTGTGGAAGATTTGTCTGGTCCACTTCCTTTGCTTTTTTTCTGTATTCTTCAAAACAAAATAGCAGATCTACAACCTCACACAATTTGGGTCGCCAGGGTCGCTTTGTGGTGCGTTGTGAGCTTGTGAGCAGAGATGGGCAAAATACATTGAAAATGTATTTTGATACAAAATACAAATACTGGGTCAAAAAATGTATTTAAATACAAAATACATCTAATTTCTTCCATCTCAGCGAAATACAAATTACAAAATACAAAAAAGTATTTCAAATACGTATTTCAAATACATGTATTTCAAATACTGCCCATCTCTGCTTGTGAGCCTGTCATGTCTAATGGTTAGAGCCAGGACACACAATTGTCTGTTTTGTGTGAGCGTCCGAGTGTGAATACAATGTTAATGTGTTATTGACCTATATATCTCTGTAAATCTAGTTTTATTGAAACAGAACTTGGGGGTCCTTGACATGAAAAAGTGTGAATTTGAAAAAGAACTGCACGTAGTCTCACTGGAAGCAGGGATAAAGCACTGGCACACTGTAAATGAATGACCAGAGAGGGGCATAATTGTGAAAAGCAAAGGCAAGGCCACCCAGGCAAATGGAACCCTGCTCGTTACTGTTAGAGATGTGGTCCTTTTGCTCGCCCCTGCTCACAGGCGGGTCAGAGGACAGGGTGTTACAAAACGGCACATTCTGAGCTGCAGGGACATGTCATTCTGAGCTGGGACATGTCATGATGTCAGCCGGGTGAATTCTCGCTGACACTGGAGTTTGAACGGGGTCCTCTTTCTGCTGTCTACATTCTACACCAGTGGCCGGCAAGGCGGCAACTAGCCTACATTTAGCCTCTGACCAATGTTGCTGCTCTGCTTATTTGTAAGCGACATTGGGCTTGTTTTTCTGTAGTCACTTGTGAATATTGATAGTTGTGAGTGGGTCTAATGTAGGCTATAGTTGCTTATGGGCTTGCTTCCAAATGTTAAATCAGTGGTTTAAAGTTTTTGTTAAAATGTTTCCAAAATATTCCATATTTGCATATTCTTTTCTTCAAGATCCTTTTTGAAGCCAGGGCAAGTTTATTTGTATGGCAAATTTAACAAGGCAATTCAAAGTGTTTTATAGAAATCATAGGAAATACAAGTTTGTTCCAGATATTATGTGGAGCATTAAAAGGATTCTTCATGTTTTGTCCCAATTCTGCGTTCAGAAAGCAGATCTATAGGCCTACCAGACAACCAGAGAGGTCTGGAATGGATGCTCCATGACCGTGGTGTACTGTTAAGCTTAAAGTGAACCCAAATGCAGACTCAAACGCAGAAGCTGGAATAAATATACAATATGGCCCCCATCTTGCGAGCGATCCTTACCCCTTATTTATCCCTAAACTTATTAACCATATTTTACTATTTTGAAAAACATTTTGAAATAGTTCAACTTGCTCTACATTGATGTTGTGAGCTTGTAGATCGGTAATTTGAACCATTTTAAAATGTTTTTCAAAATAGTAGGTGGGTGGTGAAGATAGATATAGTTACACTTGGTGCACTTTAACTTTAGCTCTAGTTGCATTTTATATTTAAAGGTAATGATCTGTATCTTGTGATAATGTATACATATGTCTGTTGTTGTTGTTGTTGTATGTTTACTGTATTGTGTCTTTTAAAGCTTCTATTATCTGCTGTAAAATGAATTGCCCAGCTTGGGACATATAAATGACCTAAAACATGGCAAAAAGAGGTTAGGGATAAGGGCGGCATGCCAGATAGAGCCCCTTATATTTATTCACCAGTCCAGCGAACCAAAAAAAAGGCAAAAAGTGCAAGGAGACAAAACTTGAGGCCTAGGCTTGGGCTGGCAGAGCAGGCTCTGGGTTCAGGAAAACACATTAGTACTCAAGGATCTGACAAGAAATGAACAGCAGAGCAGAGCTTATATAGACTCCACCAGATTGCTGAAGCGCTGCAGCTGGTGATCAGGGGCTGCACCCCTGTCTCCAGTCACCCAATCACACACAGACAGGGAGATTAGGAAGATGTAGATGGCAGTGGCACTGACATGTGAGCTAATGTAACAAGTACAGTGGTTCTCAAACTGGGGGTCCCCAAATGATTTGGGGGTCCCCAGATGTGCAACATTGTTTTCTCAAATGTCATACTTTACTAATCTTTGAGGATTTAAGTGTTATCATGAATCCAACATATTCATAAAAAAATCTGTATAATGTGTAGACAACAATTGCCGTCAAACAAGCCATCTATAATATCCATTAAAAAAGTTTAATCTGCAACACAATTCAATAATGGACTGAAAAACATGAAATACCCCAAGTGATTAAATGAAACCCTGACTGAATGTCAACACAATCCTGTCCCAGAACCATTACAAAGTGTTTTGTGTAACTTTCTGTTCCCATGGTTTGTTTGCATGTTTGTACCCGTCCTCAAACATCTGATGCAATTTACATGGCCCCAGTTTGCATAGTAGTTTGAAGCAAAAGGTTCCATTATTCCCTTTTTTTCATGCCTTAGAAACTATTCTGATCCTTGTTTATTTTATAAAGAGATAGAAGTCCAGAGCCTGCTGTTAGAGGCTAGTTATTGCCATTGGTAGAAAAAGTATCAATACTGCAATGTTACAAGTAAAAGTCTGGTAATCAAAACTTACTTGTGTAAAAGTTCAAAAGTATTGGCCTCAAAATATAGGCTACTTAAAGCACCAAAAGTAGAAAGGGCGTATTATGCAGAAATGTGGGTGTCATATGTATAAAATGTATTAAAATAGCCAAAGTACCTTTTACTTTAATCTAGTATAGTAAAGTACTTAAGTACAGTGATATTAGCAGTGATATTTGCTTATAACTGATTTAATAAAAGTTACACTTTGGCATAAGCCTTAATATGAATACATTTTAGCATATTAGGATAAGACAATAATAAGGGAACATGATAATAAGATAACACAAATGAAAAAAGAAGGCAAAAACCTCATGAGTGAGTTGACTTCATTTAATTCAAAGAGAATGTTACTACAATATATGTAGATCACATTTCCTTCTCTAGAGTACATGCACCTTTCCTTTGAAGCTACACCTGACACACACTTATCCTCGTCATCACTCATTTTATTACTGTCAATGTTATTATTACTGTCTATGTTACTGTCAATGACTATATTACTGTCCATCCTCTGTAGCAGTAATAAAACACCCGTTGACCTCCACTTCTCCACAGGATGTTGTTAAAGCAGTATAGTTCACCCAAGAAATGACTTATTTTCTATAAATTACACATGCCATGAAGCCTTGATTTTTTTTTTCACATTCGTGAAACATAAAAACAAAATAATCTCCATGAATTCAAGGCTTTATGGGGTGTGTAATTGATAGAAAATAAGTATTTTGTGGGGTGAACTATGCCTTTAAGCTCTGCCTTTCTGGTAAACTAATACATGCATGCATATGTAAACAAATCACATACTAGTTGGTTCAACCGCCCATTTATGCTGTGCTCATAATTAATTGCTTATAGCAAATAAGCTGAGTGACATGACACTGAATTGAACATGTTGGACCCTGTTGTAAACAAGTGTAATGCTTAATTGGGTCGTCCACTCACAGTTAACAGTCTTTGTATTGAGTTTGT
Source organism: Protomyctophum parallelum (assembly GCF_964188405.1). Lineage (NCBI taxonomy): Eukaryota > Metazoa > Chordata > Actinopteri > Myctophiformes > Myctophidae > Protomyctophum > Protomyctophum parallelum. The sequence continues at coordinate 27,622,027 of NC_139713.1, forward strand.
GCTTGAAATGTACTGTAATTCTGCAAACTGTTAATAAATATTCCAATCAAAGGCATACATTCAATTTACTTTAAAATGGAATTTGACTATGAGAATTTATTATAAAATTGGTAACGATAAAGCATTCACTTTCATTAGGTTCTTCTTAATATAACCGATGATATGTTCAACTATAAGTTATTTCTGAACACAATTCCCTGGATTGATTATTGCAGTGAATATTGTGAGGTGAGTTAACCACATATCTACATGGCCTTCCTCATGGGTCCATTCTGTGTTGGGTACGGGGGCAGGAGGAACTTCCACGAATCGCCCCAGCCAGAGAGGTTCTTGACAGGCGCTTGCTTCTTCAGGCTCTGCGGCCGAACAACGAACCTCCAGGATTCGGACCACTCTTCAAAGAACCTATTATCTGATGTTGTATCAGCCTCTTCCGTTGCAGGCTTCTTCACCGGAGCCGAGCTCCTATTAGGTTTTGGTTGTGTTTTGCAGAGCAGGTGACCTCCAGCCCATTTCTTCTCGTCTGGGTTCGTATGGTTGATATTGGCATACAAGTACTTCTTCATATTGATATTTTTTGTCATGAGAACCCATGGGTCATCTTGTTGCTTGGACTTGGATGGACTGGATTTGTCTGTGGCATGACCACTGGGACCCATCAGGAACCTGTACGACTTGCCCCAAATCTTGAAGTATTGGGCGAAGAATTTGTGCTCCGAGTGGTCTTTGCTGATGGCGACAAGGAGGCGATTTCTTCTACTGCCCGTACCTCTTGTGAACAGCACCATGTGTGTGTGTGGATTGGGAGAGCATTGTACCCAGGGTTTGTCGACATGGGGCATGGGGTTGGCGATTCTAAATGACAATCCCCATTCTGATGCCTGCTCAATGACTGGGCCCATAGAGTGCTCATGCTTCATGCCTTGCTCAGTCATGCCTGAGGAGCAGCTTAGCAGGCACGTTGCCCTCCATGACTCCATCCACTGCTTTTCAGGATACCTCTCCCTGAAGATGTGGCTGTCAAACGATTGGCTCATCTTGGCTTTGGCTTTCTGCAAAGGCAGCTTCCCTCTCCAGTGTGCAATCACAATCGACGCCTCCGTTCCGCTGTGTTGGAGCAGCTGCTCGTGCAAGTGCTCCGCATGGAATCCAGACTGCCTCCAGGCATCCATCCACTGGGTGAGGGACGGTCTGTCGTGGTGGAACTGAGAGTCAGAGACCATCCAGGACTCCTGCCAGTCAGCTCCTGGCCTACTTCTCTGCTCAAGTGGACCTGGTTGGTGGTGGTGATGGTGGACCTCTGGCTGGTGCCGTGGCTGGGGCATCCTCCAAGAGGCATCCCAGATATGTGCTGCAGTTGGGCCATTTGTGGGCATCACCATGGGCTCTATGAAATGGGTGTGCTCCCCAGCACGGTCGGGTCGGACTCTGGGAACGGTGGGCCAATCCTGCTGCCAAAGCTCAGCCTCCTGATTCAGGGGTCGATTGGTGTACTTCCAGGACTCTTTCCATTCTGACATGTCAGGTTTTCTCTCACCACCCTTACTAGCCTCTCTGAAAGGCCTGGATGGGTGAGGCCTCATACGCCTTCTCTCCAACCTCATGTAGTGTTTCAATGTCTGCCAGGAGTTTCTCCATTCAGTGCCAGAGGACGCATTTTCAAGATGTCTGAGGCGAAGCAACATGCTTTGCGTAAATTGCATTCTTGGTTGGTAAATCACCTCATGTCTTAGTTGCTCATAGCGTGGGTCTGTTCCCTCAGTCAGGGAATGCTGCGCCTTTGGTTTCTCCACCTTCTCAACTTGTGTTTTCGCTGGCGCCGCCTTCAGTACTTTCTCTAACTCCTCACTTGGTTTGTCGTTCTTGGTCATCTCCCATGAACTCTTCCACTCGGAAAGAGGCATGTGCTTATCACAAAGCAGTGACTTCAACCAATCTCTGTACTTACTCTCACGTGACACAGACACGATGACCTTGTGAAGGGGCTCTTCGTTGTTGTGATGAACATCATGATCATCTTTCTGATGCTGCATGGGAGAGGAAGCATGCGCAGGTTTCTTGAGGTCATTGGTTACTGTTGCCGCAGCTCTCCATGACTTATCCCACTCGGGATGGTTACAATTTTGAACAGAAGATGACTGCTCGGATTTGTAGTGGAGTTGGTGGTTCATGAATTTCCAAGAACTGCTTGGCATATCGTTCTTCGGCGTCATGGCAACAGGACTTTCAGTGGGACCATTTTCCAGCTCAGTAGATGTAGCATGCTGACTTTCTTCTTGAGGCTTGGTTGATTGCCATGAATCTCTCCATTCGGACGAGCACAAAACCTCATTTTGGTGCTGAGTCTCCACCAGGGTGCTGAACATCCCATGTTTTTGATCGTCACCACCTTTCTGTGAAGAGGAAGACTTTCCTGCTTGCCTCTGGGAATCTTTCCATGACATCTGCCACTCACCTGTGGACAGATCGAGATCTAGCTCACGAGACTCTATCATCCTGTGAACGTAGTTTTTAAAGAGACGGAGGCCACTGTAATCAACCAGATTGGGACCGTTTGGCCAAGGTTTGACTTCTTCACTGTAGGGCTGCTGAACAGCAAGCCTCCAGCACTGGCCCCAGGTGGACGCGACCTCCTCCCCCTCTCCTGGCTTGGGAAGTGACTTGTTGTACTTCCAGGATTTGGACCAGACCATGGTGGAAGGCTGGGTCTGGTCAATGGACGTGAGCAACTGTAGCTTGATTAGATTCTTGCTTGGGATCTTCTTCTTGTCTTTGCTCACGCTAGGGCTTGGAAGTGTATTGCTTCTGACCAGGCCACCTTTATTACCCAAGCCACCGCCCCGACTTGAATCCAAGCCACCTTTTCCACCGTCCCGACTTGAATCCAAGCCACCTTTTCCACCATCCCGACTTGAATCCAAGCCACCTTTTCCACCGCCCCGACTTGAATCCAATCCACCTTTTCCACCATCCCGACTTGAATCCAAGCCACCTTTTCCACCGCCCCGACTTGAATCCAAGCCACCTTTTCCACCGCCCCGACTTGAAGTAAATCCTGGAGGAGGCTGCATTGGTTGTTTGCTGGCGAAGGCATTGCTGCTGTCTATTTGGACGTCTACAGTGGCACTTCTCTCCAGCTCGTTCTTCTTTGGTACATATTTCTTCGTGCCCATTCTCACTGCCAGGCGTTCGGACCAATCCGCATTAATGCTAGGGAAGTAAACATAAAACGTTAGTAAGACCAACAACAAAGTAGTGTAAAATTTTCCTTTAAAAAAAAACAGTGGGAGAAGATAGTAACGGCCAAGTACAAACAACAAGACAAGTAGCAGCAGTCGAGTGCTATAGGCTACAAATGTAGGTTGACTTGTTGAGCCTGACTAACTGTCTTGCTTTGAATAGTCCACAGGGGGCAGTGTGGTAGTGACACATCATGAGTACCGGTATGTAATGTGTAACAGCAGACGCTTTGACAGTATGACCAAATGGTTAGTGGGTGCGTGACTATAAGTTACCAGTGGTAAAACATATTATGCATATATTTAGGCATGTGTTAGGAAGGGGGCTATCGTCTCTGTCGTGTGGAAACCTCATATGTCCATGTTTTTTTTGTTGCTTTTTTAAGTTTATTTGCTACTTGAAAAGAGGATAAGAGAAAACAGTATTGTGTAAAAAAAAAGAAAAAAGAGAAATAAAATACAGTATAATCGAATCAATCGAATTTAACTGCACCACACATATACAAATCATGGTGTTGTGTGTGTGTGTGTGTGTGTGTGTGTGTGTGTGTGTGTGTGTGTGTGTGTGTGTGTGTGTGTGTGTGTGTGTGTGTGTGTGTGAGTGAGTGAGTGAGTGAGTGAGTGAGTGAGTGAGTGTCCTTGCACATTGACATCTGAGCCGTTTATTTTCCAATCTCAACCATCACACCTACACTATAAGCTTTCACTCATTCCATTATCAGCTTTCATTATTACTATAAACTAGCTTTGACAGAGAGAGAGAGTGAGAGAGTGAGAGAGAGAGAGAGAGAGAGAGAGTGCACACAATCATGCACATTTTCTGCCTCCACATTAACCGTTTTGAAATTTGTGATATATTAGATCATTATAAAATGGGACCCATTTGCTCCTATATTGATTATTGAAACAGTACGTAACAGACGTTACACATTAAATTACACATTCTTTCCACTATATTTATTCTTAACACTCTTACTCAAGTAATTATTGCAATGACTACTTTTCACCCACTTGAGACATTATTATTCTAAAGTAAAAAAAAATCACACCCATGTGAAGTGAGGGGCGCTCTTATCATCATACATCATCTCATTCCGGCCAATCACAATTTGCGTCCTCACCTTTGTCTACAATGTTTGTGTTTACACAAACACTCAAGGCTGGCCATTCATTGTCAATGGCATTCAATGTTTGTGTTAACAGTAGGCTACACAATGTTTGTGTTTACACAAACTCTCAAAGCTGGACATAGGAGGGGCTAGCGCCCCTCAAAATCACATTTGTGTGAAATGAAGTCCATAGACTTCGCTGGCACAAACTACATTATAATTGACCCTAAACAAACATTAAAAGTCCATAGACTCGGCTGGCCTATATGACTTAATTTTGGAAAGCCATTCAATTGGGCTCCCCTCAAAAATACTCTTACTTGAGTAAATTGTTTCGCTATTACCCACCTCCCCAGGGCGCTCTTTTTCTGCCGCATCTCCTCCTGCTTATTCTTGGCTTCGGTCTCCTTGAGGCGGATCTCCCACACATTCTTCACGATGGAGGCGTCGCAGCCCAACACCTCCACATCTTTGCTCCTGCTGCTTTCTCCCATCCTGACTCCTCAAGGCCACACACTGCACTCCTTCAGGTCAGTGTATAACGTACACCTACACAACATATAACAAAACATTGTTCATATGGTAAGTACTGTATAGCTGCAGTGATGTCGTCTAAATTAAACAATGATTCTTCTAATGCAGTGATTATCAAAATAAATTAATGTCAAGGAAATAGGCTGCGGACCCCCATCTGTAAAAGTTTTGTGCCAGGGACCCCCAGAAGAAGTTTTCAAATGGTTTAGTGGTGCAACAGTTAGCCAATGTACAGCTTGCAGTTCTGCTATATACAGTATAGTCAACATTAAAATGGATAATGTGGTTAAAATGATTGTGATTCTACATTAACTGCTTTTGCCTCGGACCCTGTGGAATGGTGCTGATCCCTGTTAATTAATAGCATCATACCAGTCATGTTAAAAGCCCTTAATGCTGGCAGACAGTGTACAGTAAAGCCCTGAATAACTTCCTCTGCTTCTTACACAGCTAAGACATGCACAGTACGAGTCACTATACCAATCAGAACAAATTACCATTTTTGAATATGGCAATGGTTATTTGGTTTTCAGTTGGTTACTTTTGAACAGATAAATTTTTTTATTACAGGTACATGGTTTGAGTCATTTTGGTTAATAATTACTCTTGACAAAAGGTCTGATGTTTATATATGTATGACTATAACTATGCTATGGTGATAATTATTTGCTGTAAGTTGACTACTAAATGGACAGTTTGCCTGTTTTGACAGTGCATGAGCAGTTGCAAGTTCTGTAACAAACTACCCTTCACTACGCCAATACAATACTTAATACTTTCATAAAAATGAAATGCAGCGCATTCAATCAGCCAGCGTTTTGCAAAAGTGTATGTTTTTTATAATATATGCTACACAATCCCAACGCCATGACAAAAAGTCACTGAATATTTCAATAATTGTTTCTACACCAACCTGAACTGAAAATGCAATATGTAGCAGACTATAGTATCATTTATCTTGTAATGTTTACACAATTTCCCTTTCCTTTTCCTTTCCTTACGTTGTGCATTAGAATCACAGACATGCAAGTGAAAGTTCTCCTTACCAGAGATTCCTGGCTGTGTGTTTAAGCAGGATGTGTGAGGACAACGTTATCCTGGTCAGGGCGGTTAGCGCTCCTATATACTGCAGCAGGGACAGCAGTTGACCTAATGCTGGATGCATGTGACCTTTAAGCTAAGCGAAGATGGCGAGAGCGGCGGTTGCAGCTAAAAATACCATGCATGCATAGAAAGATTTATCTCCCAAACACATACTGTACATACAGCCCATCCCCCCCTCTCCCTCTGTCACAGTATACACCATGTGTCCCTTGCTTCTTTTCTTCAAGATCCTTTTTGAAGCCAGGGCAAGTTTATTTGTATGGCAAATTTAACAAGGCAATTCAAAGTGTTTTATAGAAATCATAGGAAATAATGAAATAAGTTTGTTCCAGATTATGTGGAGCATTAAAAGGATTCTTCATGTTTTGTCCCAATTCTGCGTTCAGAAAGCAGATCTATAGGCCTACCAGACAACCAGAGAGGTCTGGAATGGATGCTCCATGACCATGGTGTACTGTTAAGCTTAAAGTGAACCCAAATGCAGACTCAAACGCAGAAGCTGGAATAAATATACAATATGGCCCCCATCTTGCGAGCGATCCTTACCCCTTATTTATCCCTAAACTTATTAACCATATTTTACTATTTTGAAAAACATTTTGAAATAGTTCAACTTGCTCTACATTGATGTTGTGAGCTTGTAGATCGGTAATTTGAACCATTTTAAAATGTTTTTCAAATTAGTAGGTGGGTGGTGAAGATATATATAGTTACACTTGGTGCACTTTAACTTTAGCTCTAGTTGCATTTTATATTTAAAGGTAATGATCTGTATCTTGTGATAATGTATACATATGTCTGTTGTTGTTGTATGTTTACTGTATTGTGTCTTTTAAAGCTTCTATTATCTGCTGTAAAATGAATTTCCCAGCTTGGGACATATAAATGACCTAAAACATGGCAAAAAGAGGTTAGGGATAAGGGCGGCATGCCAGATAGAGCCCTTCAGGAAAACACATTAGTACTCAAGGATCTGACAAGAAATGAACAGCAGAGCAGAGTTTATATAGACTCCACCAGATTGCTGAAGCGCTGCAGCTGGTGATCAGGGGCTGCACCCCTGTCTCCAGTCATCCAATCACACACAGACAGGGAGATTAGGAAGAGGTAGATGGCAGTGGCACTGACATGTGAGCTAATGTAACACAGTAAGTACAGTGGTTCTCAAACTGGGGGTCCCCAAATGATTTGGGGGTCCCCAGATGTACAACATTGTTTTCTCAAATGTCATACTTTACTAATCTTTGAGGATTTAAGTGTTATCATGAATCCAACATATTCATAAAAAAATCTGTATAATGTGTAGACAACAATTGCCGTCAAACAAGCCATCTATAATATCCATTAAAAAAGTTTAATCTGCAACACTACAATTCAATAATGGACTAAAAAACATGAAATACCCCAAGTGATTAAATGAAACCCTGACTGAATGTCAACACAATCCTGTCCCAGAACCATTACAAAGTGTTTTGTGTAACTTTCTGTTCCCATGGTGTTTGTTTGCATGTTTGTACCCGTCCTCAAACATCTGATGCAATTTACATGGCCCCAGTTTGCATAGTAGTTTGAAGCAAAAGGTTCCGTTATTCCCTTTTTTTTCATGCCTTAGAAACTATTCTGATCCTTGTTTATTTTTTAAAGAGATAGAAGTCCAGAGCCTGCTGTTAGAGGCTAGTTATTGCCATTGGTAGAAAAAGTATCAATACTGCAATGTTAAAAGTCTGGTAATCAAAACGTACTTGTGTAAAAGTCCAAAAGTATTGGCCTCAAAATATAGGCTACTTAAAGCACCAAAAGTAGAAAGGGCGTATTATGCAGAAATGTGGGTGTCATATGTATAAAATGTATTCAAATAGCCAAAGTACCTTTTACTTTAATCTAGTATAGTAAAGTACTTAAGTACAGTGATATTAGCAGTGATATTTGCTTATAACTGATTTTATAAGTTACACTTTGGCATAAGCCTTAATATGAATACATTTTAGCATATTAGGATAAGACAATAATAAGGGAACATGATAATAAGATAACACAGGCCCAGGCGGTGGCGTAACCGTCTGGGCACCCGACTGGTAATCCAGTCGCAGTGTGCCGCGGGTTCGACTCCCGAGCCCGACACGGCCTTTACTGCATGTCTTCCCCCATCTCTCTCCCGTTTCCTGTCAGCCTACTGTCTGTCCCTTCAAAAAACCAATAAAAGGCGTAAGCCGCAAAAAAAAAAAAAAAAAAAAAAAAAAAATAAGATAACACAAATGAAAAAAGAAGGCAAAAACCTCATGAGTGAGTTGAATTCATTTAATTCAAAGAGAATGTTACTACAATATATGTAGATCACATTTCCTTCTCTAGAGTACATGCACCTTTCCTTTGAAGCTACACCTGACACACACTTATCCTCGTCATCACTCATTTTATTACTGTCAATGTTATTATTACTGTCTATGTTACTGTGAATGACTATATTACTGTCCATCCTCTGTAGCAGTAATAAAACACCCGTTGACCTCCACTTCTCCACAGGATGTTGTTAAAGCAGTATAGTTCACCCAAGAAATGACTTATTTTCTATAAATTACACATGCCATGAAGCCTTGATTTTTTTTTTCACATTCGTGAAACATAAAAACAAAATAATCTCCATGAATTCAAGGCTTTATGGGGTGTGTAATTGATAGAAAATAAGTATTTTGTGGGGTGAACTATGCCTTTAAGCTCTGCCTTTCTGATAAACTAATACATGCATGCATATGTAAACAAATCACATACTAGTTGGTTCAACCGCCCATTTATGCTGTGCTCATAATTAATTGCTTATAGCAAATAAGCTGAGTGACATGACACTGAATTGAACATGTTGGACCCTGTTGTAAACAAGTGTAATGCTTAATTGGGTCGTCCACTCACAGTTAACAGTCTTTGTATTGAGTTTGTGCTTGAAATGTACTGTAATTCTGCAAACTGTTAATAAATATTTCAAAGGCATACATTCAATTTACTTTAAAATGGAATTCGACTATGAGAAATTATTATAAAATTGGTAACGATAAAGCATTCACTTTCATTAGGTTCTTCTTAATATAACCGATGATATGTTCAACTATAAGTTATTTCTGAACACAATTCCCTGGATTGATTATTGCAGTGAATATTGTGAGGTGAGTTAACCACATATCTACATGGCCTTCCTCATGGGTCCATTCTGTGTTGGGTACGGGGGCAGGAGGAACTTCCACGAATCGCCCCAGCCAGAGAGGTTCTTGACAGGCGCTTGCTTCTTCAGGCTCTGCGGCCGAACAACGAACCTCCAGGATTCGGACCACTCTTCAAAGAACCTATTATCTGATGTTGTATCAGCCTCTTCCGTTGCAGGCTTCTTCACCGGAGCCGAGCTCCTCTTAGGTTTTGGTTGTGTTTTGCAGAGCAGGTGACCTCCAGCCCATTTCTTCCCGTCTGGGTTCGTATGGTTGATATTGGCATATAAGTACTTCTTCATATTGATATTCTTTGTCATGAGAACCCATGGGTCATCTTGTTGCTTGGACTTGGATGGACTGGATTTGTCTGTGGCATGACCACTGGGACCCATCAGGAACCTGTACGACTTGCCCCAAATCTTGAAGTATTGGGCGAAGAATTTGTGCTCCGATTGGTCTTTGCTGATGGCGACAAGGAGGCGATTTCTTCTACTGCCCGTACCTCTTGTGAACAGCACCATGTGTGTGTGTGGATTGGGAGAGCATTGTACCCAGGGTTTGTCGACATGGGGCATGGGGTTGGCGATTCTAAATGACATTCCCCATTCTGATGCCTGCTCAATGACTGGGCCCATAGAGTGCTCATGCTTCATGCCTTGCTCAGTCATGCCTGAGGAGCAGCTTAGCAGGCACGTTGCCCTCCATGACTCCATCCACTGCTTTTCAGGATACCTCTCCCTGAAGATGTGGCTGTCAAACGATTGGCTCATCTTGGCTTTGGCTTTCTGCAAAGGCAGCTTCCCTCTCCAGTGTGCAATCACAATCGACGCCTCCGTTCCGCTGTGTTGGAGCAGCTGCTCGTGCAAGTGCTCCAAGTGTTTCAATGACTGCCAGGAGTTTCTCCATTCAGTGCCAGTGGACGCATTTTCAAGATGTCTGAGGTGAAGCAACATGCTTTGCGTAAATTGCATTCTTGGTTGGTAAATCACCTCATGTCTTAGTTGCTCATAGCGTGGGTCTGTTCCCTCAGTCAGGGAATGCTGCGCCTTTGGTTTCTCCACCTTCTCAACTTGTGTTTTCGCTGGCGCCGCCTTCAGTACTTTCTCTAACTCCTCACTTGGTTTGTCGTTCTTGGTCATCTCCCATGAACTCTTCCACTCGGAAAGAGGCATGTGCTTATCACAAAGCAGTGACTTCAACCAATCTCTGTACTTACTCTCACGTGACACAGACACGATGACCTTGTGAAGGGGCTCTTCGTTGTTGTGATGAACATCATGATCATCTTTCTGATGCTGCATGGGAGAGGAAGCATGCGCAGGTTTCTTGAGGTCATTGGTTACTGTTGCCGCAGCTCTCCATGACTTATCCCACTCGGGATGGTTACAATTTTGAACAGAAGATGACTGCTCGGATTTGTAGTGGAGTTGGTGGTTCATGAATTTCCAAGAACTGCTTGGCATACCGTTCTTCGGCGTCATGGCAACAGGACTTTCAGTGGGACCATTTTCCAGCTCAGTAGATGTAGCATGCTGACTTTCTTCTTGAGGCTTGGTTGATTGCCATGAATCTCTCCATTCGGACGAGCACAAAACCTCATTTTGGTGCTGAGTCTCCACCAGGGTGCTGAACATCCCATGTTTTTGATCGTCACCACCTTTCTGTGAAGAGGAAGACTTTCCTGCTTGCCTCTGGGAATCTTTCCATGACATCTGCCACTCACCTGTGGACAGATCGAGATCTAGCTCACGAGACTCTATCATCCTGTGAACGTAGTTTTTAAGGAGACGGAGGCCACTGTAATCAACCAGATTGGGACCGTTTGGCCAAGGTTTGACTTCTTCACTGTAGGGCTGCTGAACAGCAAGCCTCCAGCACTGGCCCCAGGTGGACGCGACCTCCTCCCCCTCTCCTGGCTTGGGAAGTGACTTGTTGTACTTCCAGGATTTGGACCAGACCATGGTGGAAGGCTGGGTCTGGTCAATGGACGTGAGCAACTGTAGCTTGATTAGATTCTTGCTTGGGATCTTCTTCTTGTCTTTGCTCACGCTAGGGCTTGGAAGTGTATTGCTTCTGACCAGGCCACCTTTATTACCCAAGCCACCGCCCCGACTTGAATCCAAGCCACCTTTTCCACCGTCCCGACTTGAATCCAAGCCACCTTTTCCACCGCCCCGACTTGAATCCAAGCCACCTTTTCCACCGTCCCGACTTGAATCCATGCCACCTTTTCCACCGTCCCGACTTGAATCCAAGCCACCTTTTCCACCATCCCGACTTGAATCCAAGCCACCTTTTCCACCGCCCCGACTTGAATCCAAGCCACCTTTTCCACCGCCCCGACTTGAAGTAAATCCTGGAGGAGGCTGCATTGGTTGTTTGCTGGCGAAGGCATTGCTGCTGTCTATTTGGACGTCTACAGTGGCACTTCTCTCCAGCTCGTGCTTCTTTGGTACATATTTCTTCGTGCCCATTCTCACTGCCAGGCGTTCGGACCATTCCGCATTAATGCTAGGGAAGTAAACATAAAACGATAGTAAGACCAACAACAAAGTAGTGTCAATTTTTCCTTTTAAAAAAAACAGTGGGAGAAGATAGTAACGGCCTAACAAGACAAGTAGCAGCAGTCGAGTGCTATAGGCTACAAATGTAGGTTGACTTGTTGAGCCTGACTAACTGTCTTGCTTTGAATAGTCCACAGGGGGCAGTGTGGTAGTGACACATCATGAGTACCGGTATGTAATGTGTAACAGCAGTAACACAGTAACTTTGACAGTATGACCAAATGGTTAGTGGGTGCGTGACTATAAGTTACCAGTGGTAAAACATATTATGCATATATTTAGGCATGTGTTAGGAAGGGGGCTATCGTCTCTGTCGTGTGGAAACCTCATATGTCCATGTTTTTTTTGTTGCTTTTTTAAGTTTATTTGCTACTTGAAAAGAGGATAAGAGAAAACAGTATTGTGTAAAAAAAAAGAAAAAAGAGAAATGAAATACAGTATAATCGAATCAATCGAATTTAACTGCACCACACATATACAAATCATGGTGGCATGTGTGTGTGTGAGTGAGTGAGTGAGTGAGTGAGTGAGTGAGTGAGTGAGTGAGTGAGTGAGTGCGCGCGCGCGCGGAAGTGTCCTTGCACATTGACATCTGAGCCGTTTATTTTCCAATCTCAACCATCACACCTACACTATAAGCTTTCAGTCATTCCAGGGAGGAATCATATACCCTGCAGAATGCCTTACTTATCAGCTTTCATTATTACTATAAACTAGCTTTGACAGAGAGTGAGAGAGAGAGAGAGAGAGTGCACACAATCATGCACATTTTCTGCCTCCACATTAACCGTTTTGAAATTTGTGATATATTAGATCATTATAAAATGGGACCCATTTGCTCCTATATTGATTATTGAAACAGTACGTAACAGACGTTACACATTAAATTACACATTCTTTCCACTATATTTATTCTTAACACTCTTACTCAAGTAATTATTGCAATGACTACTTTTCACCCATTTGAGACATTATTATTCTAAAGTAAAAAAAAATCACACCCATGTGAAGTGAGGGGCGCTCTTATCATCATACATCATCTCATTCCGGCCAATCACAATTTGCGTCCTCACCTTTGTCTACAATGTTTGTGTTTACACAAACACTCAAGGCTGGCCATTCATTGTCAATGGCATTCAATGTTTGTGTTAACAGTAGGCTACACAATGTTTGTGTTTACACAAACTCTCAAAGCTGGACATAGGAGGGGCTAGCGCCCCTCAAAATCACACTTCGCTGGCACAAACTACATTATAATTGACCCTAAACAGCCAAGTCCATAGACTTGGCTGGCCTATATGACGTAATTTTGGAAAGCCATTCAATTGGGCTCCCCTCAAAAATACTCTTACTTGAGTAAATTGTTTGGCTATTACCCACCTCGCCAGGGCGCTCTTTTTCTGCCGCATCTCCTCCTGCTTATTCTTGGCTTCGGTCTCCTTGAGGCGGATCTCCCACACATTCTTCACGATGGAGGCGTCGCAGCCCAACACCTCCACATCTTTGCTCCTGCTGCTTTCTCCCATCCTGACTCCTCAAGGCCACACACTGCACTCCTTCAGGTCAGTGTATAACGTACACCTACACAACATATAACAAAACATTGTTCATATGGTAAGTACTGTATAGCTGCAGTGATGTCGTCTAAATTAAACAATGATTCTTCTAATGCAGTGATTATCAAAATAAATTAATGTCAAGGAAATAGGCTGCGGACCCCCATCTGTAAAAGTTTTGTGCCAGGGACCCCCAGAAGAAGTTTTCAAATGGTTTAGTGGTGCAACAGTTAGCCAATGTACAAGCTTGCAGTTCTGCTATATAAAGTCAACATTAAAATGGATAATGTGGTTAAAATGATTGTGATTCTACATTAACTGCTTTTGCTGGGGACCCTGTGGAATGGTGCTGATCCCTGTTAATTAATAGCATCATACCAGTCATGTTAAAAGCCCTTAATGCTGGCAGACAGTGTACAGTAAAGCCCTGAATAACTTCCTCTGCTTCTGACACAGCTAAGACATGCACAGTACGAGTCACTACCAATCAGAACAAATTACCAATTTTGAATATGGCAATGGTTATTTGGTTTTCAGTTGGTTACTTTTGAACAGATACATTTTTTAATTACAGGTACATGATTTGAGTCATTTTGGTTAATAATTACTCTTGACAAAAGGTCTGATGTTTATATATGGATGACTATAACTATGCTATGGTGATAATTACTTGCTGTAAATTGACTACTAAATGGACAGTTTGCCTGTTTTGACAGTGCATGAGCAGTTGCAACAAACTATACCCTTCACTACGCCAATAAAATACTTAATACTTTCATAAAAATGAAATGCAGCGCATTCAATCAGCCAGCGTTTTGCAAAAGTGTATGTTTTTTATAATATATGCTACACAATCCCAACGCCATGACAAAAAGTCACTGAATATTTCAATAATTGTTTCTACACCAACCTGAACTGAAAATGCAATATGTAGCAGACTAGTATCATTTCTTGTGTAATGTTTACACAATTTCCCTTTCCTTTTCCTTTCCTTACGTTGTGCATTAGAATCACAGACATGCAAGTGAAAGTTCTCCTTACCAGAGATTCCTGGCTGTGTGTTTAAGCAGGATGTGTGAGGACAACGTTATCCTGGTCAGGGCGGTTAGCGCTCCTATATACTGCAGCAGGGACAGCAGTTGACCTAATGCTGGATGCATGTGACCTTTAAGCTAAGCGAAGATGGAGAGACGGATAAAATAACAATCATGCATAGAAAGATTTATCTCCCAAACACATATAGCCTACATACTGTACATACAGCCCCCCCTCTCCCTCTGTCACAGTACACCATGTGTCCCTTGCAGTGCCCATAAACCAGCTGCATATAACCATATGATGCAATGCCTGTCCTCAAAATGGCACAAATTATCATACTATTCAGGGGTGGTGGCTCTAGTTACATCCGTGCATCTATGTGCTGTAATCTTGCCTATAGGGCACCAAATTGCTCAGGGGCGGCACTGCATTTTGGTAGATGTTTGGGTTGTGTTACCATGATGTAACTCCAAGATGGGCAAGACAAATGTGCCATACAAGACAATGACAAATAGTTTGAGCAGCTGTACATTCTATTGTCTAATTTATGTGGGGAACATTTGGTCTTCTACCTGGTTTATACTAGTTGTGCACCGGTATCTCACACCAAAAATTCAGTAGCAAATCTACAAGCTCACAATTATGCCCTGCAATGCATCGTGGCAACCAAGTATAAATACAGGCTTTACAGTTTACACATGATTAGACCACACCCTTCTGTCCTGCAATGCAGTAATAATAGCTTGAGCCACTTTGCAATGTATGGAGGTGATAGCATTCTCTCTCAGCTGTCCAAAAAAAGGGGAGGGGGGGGGGGTTAAAATAGAACAATATCATTCCAGCTTGCCATCAATTCTGTAGCCAAATGGGGCCTTTCAATGGAAATCTGGAGGAATCTGCTTCGCAACAACACTGCAAAGCTACCTGATGTAGGCCTACTTTATGCGCGCGCGCACGCACGCACATGCACACGCACACACACGTGCACACGCATACACACAGTGTAGTGTAGTGTACAATTATAAATAGTGACATTGAAACTTCAGGCACCTAGCTGTTACTAGCACCTTAAATAAAAAAGGCCTAAATGTCTTAGCTGCTCCAGCTCCAGTGTCCTATATCTTTCTTCGCTACTGTATATAATGTGTATCATAATGGTAGACTGCAGGAGGTTGCATTCAAATCAATGTTTCAGTTCTTCATGTTCTCACATCAGCGATGCATACTCTGTAGGCTACCGTTGAGGAGTTTTGGAGTACAATAACCTTTTTGTGAAACGCGTTGCATGACACTTTGTCAACAAAGCATTCATCAGGGTTTAGGGAGTCAGATTGAAAGCTACTTATAACGGCAACTTGCAGAGTGTAGACATCTTTATAGCAGGCCTGCTTGTCCGCTCTCCCGTGATGAACGGACTGCCAGGCATGCCCATTTACCTGTCTGTAAAAAAACGTTCCTTTGGAGTGCACCAGTACAGATGAAATGTCGTGCAGAGCTGACTTAATAGATTCATTCAGAAGTGAGGGCGAAGAGCACGGTGTCTTCCTGACACACCTCAAGGTCAAGGTAAACAAGGGAAATCTGGCTTGGGCTTTCACCCCTGCTGTAGCCACACAAAAAAGTGATAAAAACTAAAATACATAACAGAGGTGGGACACAACATTACAGAAGTGCACATGTGCGATTAAAGTATTTTTTAAACCTGATGTAGCTCCACTTTGGTTTGCTGTACCTTCTACCAGAGGGCAGAAGTACACACTAAAACACAATAAAAACTAGCAGCAAGAATTAAAGTGCTGAAAAAAGTTGAGGCCAGCTCAACCTTGCAGCTAAACTGTAGTTGTCAGACAATAGTTTGTCAGACAAATGTTGGTGGCTTCCACTATAAAATGACTTGTAGTCTGTCGCTGATTCCCACTTGTGTGTGAATCCAACATTAGTGTGAATTCAGTCCCCCCAAATGTAAATAAATAGACCAATATTGAAAATTATAAGACGGTACTAATTTATGGGGTGGAGACAGGCTCTTCCTTGACGCCCATTGGTCCAGTGGTTTCCAAGTAGCTGTGTAGACACAGATAGAACAGCTGAGAATCAGATGAAAAGAGAGGAGAGGAGAAACTAAAGAAAGTGATAAGTGAGACAATACAGGATGCACACATGTACTGTACATGCTGACCTACATGGCAGCACTAGCTTAGTGCTAGCATGCTGCTATGGTATAAAAATAGCCCTTCACCATCTCGAGGGGACTCGCATGCATTCTGTACATTCTGACCTCCTGTACATCACTGGTTCCCAACCTGTGATGTACCCCACATGAGTTATGAAATACCCGTTGTATGTACCTGCTGTCAGAGTTCTCCTTGATTTACGCATGTGTCCCCTGAGGGCCCTGATACGCCCTGCATATATCGGTCCCCTGGGGGCCCTGATATGCCCTGCATACAGTATATCGGTCTCCTGAGGGCCCTGATACGCCCTGCATATATCGGTCCCCTGAGGGCCCTGATACGCCCTGCATATATAATTTGGGGCTCCTTGGCATGAAAAAGTTTAAGTCTTTTTACGCACACGCACACGCTCGTGCGCGCGCCGAACATTCCAGAACTTTAAATAACGGCACTCACAATAGTCTGAGGCAGGCTAGTGGTGTCTCTCTCTGTCTATTTTCAGTCCGAGGTCACCAAATGGCTTGTTATTTCAAGGCAGAAAACCACCGGCCACTGTTAGACAAACTGTTGTTGATAGAAACTGAACTTCAGTTTAGAGGTGCAACAGTTAACCAAACTAATCGATTATTAAAAAATCACACCTGTGTGAACTGTGAAGTGACTCAAGTGAGTTATTCAATCACAATTGCGTCCTCACTTTTTATCCTCAATTCCGTGGTACACACAGACACAGAAAGCATGCTCAGCCAATCAAATCCTCGCTATGGGGTACACACATTACTCAGCCAATCAAATCCTCACTATGGGGTACACACAAACACACAAAGCTGGGCATAGGAGCGCCCCTCAAAAAGAAACTCCACGGATGGTGCATGCAGCCTTGTCAGGCATCTATGCAAATACAATTGGCCTGAAGCCAGGCTTATAACCCCAGTCATTCTGTAAAGACAACTAAGTTACACATACACTGTACGAAGACAGACAGTTATTGTGGTCAAATTGAGATCTAATCATCACATGGTGGGATTTAAGTGGTTAAGGAGTTCCTGTCTAGTTCCTGTCCAGAAACTTTAGTTAGAGTGTGTCTTCAGCAGCTTTCGGTGATCATTTTGTACGTAGCTATTGTGAAAATGCAAAATGGAGTTGTACAGACGTTCCTTTGTACCACCAGTAGTCCTTGAGGAGGTTTGAGGAGGTTCTTTCCCACCACTGGGTCCACGTGTGTCTGATGTGTTTTTGTTTGTATTGTAGATATTCATTTTATCACGTTACGCTGCTGTAGCACATCAGCGGCATCACGCCTCAATTTCCCTTCAGGGATTAACAGTGTATTATCTAATCATCTCATCTCGTCTCATTGTCTGAAGAATAGCCCTACTGTTCCTGCATACCAAGCAACACAATGAGTGTTACAGTAAATGTACGAAAACAGGAAATGTGGGGAAATGTCCCACATTTGCCAAAAGACAGTAGGCCTAATCAGATTTCTTTACCCAGATTTGTTTGTTTTTCTTACTGTAAGTAAAAGTAGAAATACCACAATGTAGAAATTCTGGGTGCTATGGGCCGGCTGTTTTCCCTTCGGACTCTCTCGTTCCCAGGTGTTTCGCCCACGTTTGGTTTTGAGGTTAGGTTTAGGCATTAGTTTTGTGAGGTTAGGGTTAAGGTTAAGGTTGGGGTTAGACATATATGTTTGTGAGGTTAAAGGGATATTTCACTTTAAAATAAAAGAAACATTTAAAAACTGTAATACAAATTGGATAAAGATAATGGAAAAATCACGGCCCCCTCACACAATAGAATGTTTTAATATATGAGGGAGCCGTGATTTTCCATTCATTTTGTAAATGTTTTGTTTTTTTCTTAATTGAAAGGTGCTCAGCTGGGGTTCATATTCTCATCATGCCCAGCAGATAAGAGCCCTATAGTTCTTCACTTCATCACTGACTCCAGTTCAGTTGCACCCACACATTAAATTGTGTGTATTTGTTGTTTGTCAATGTCATATATTATGTTTGATTATCTTAGGTGAGAACCATGTATAAGCCCTTTAAGGGTTTTCTTTTCTCTCTTTTAATGATGAGGAGATTATGTGCGATTGTTGTTTTCAGGATTAACTCCTTCTCTCCCTGTGCCTCAGATCGCCCAGCACCTCCACACCTGCTGCTGGCCGCCTGCCAACCAGCCATACATACGTACAGCATTCCATACTTTCATTCATTCTAATTTTGGGCGGTTTGCATTGAATGAAATACATATTGCTTGTTAATCTGGTTCAGAGTTTGTGCTTTGGTGTTCTGTAATGCAACACATCCTAACAATCTGTTACAAGTCAAAGTCCTGTATTTGAATACTTGCAACATGCACAATGTTCAATTTCACAGTTTTGTTTCCAAAATGTGTCAATAAAAAAAGTCGGCCTTAAGATTCACCACTTCCTATTGTCCTCAATTTAGCTTAATTCTCACACCACCAAGCAATGTGTCCATAGAGCAATCTGCTCCCTGTGCCTCAAGTGCCTTTTTACTTGTAAAACTGTGATGTAACAATAAAGTTGATTCTGATTCAAGTCTACTACTACAGTGAAGTCGGTTCACGGAAGTTGTTGTAGGCTATTATCTGACGAGGTACCAAGTGGGCAAAACCTATACTAAATTATACTAAATTGTTAAATAGGCCAGGGTCAATACAAGTAAAATATAGCCATTCCATAAGAGTATCTTATTATTTTTTTTCACAAATAATACAAACAGCCAATATCATATTTAAAGTTATGAATCTTGAACCTCACTTATACCAAAGGCAACTAAAACAATTGTAAAGATTGTTTGCTGTAGTACGTAAGGCAGTGTGTTTGAATCTGCATACAGGGCTCTCGCCGTGCCCTCCCACCCCTCACGGCCAAGGAAGTAACATATATAATCATATTATCATTATCATATACATTTTTAACCTTAAAAAAAAGGTTTATACTGGAAGTCAATGTTGGCTGAATTGTCTGAAACCTTTCCCAAATATGGACATGAACAATGTGACGTCATAGTACTGTGATGACATAGATAGTACTGATGTCACAGATGACTGACGCCAAGTATCGGCATCAAATTCTACCAAAAGTAATAATTATGCAGAAAGTCCCATTACAAGTTTCAAAATGTATTAAAATAAATCCCACTTGTGTGAAGTGAGGGGCGTTCTTATCATACATCATCAATGTTCATACATCACTTTCCGCCAATCGGCTGAGCACATGATGACACAGCACTGATGCGCCAGTTGATGTATGGCTCATAATGTTATGTCACTGCATACGTCACTACGTGGGAGGCCATATATATCACTCTGTGCTTCTTGGTGGAGCAGTATGCGACAATATTCCCTTGTACGGTCTAACGATGTTTCAAGAGATGTCTGTACCCATGAATGGCTTTCATGATGCCATGGAACAAATGCCAATGGACATGGACACCCAGGACGACCAGGAGAATAATGCTCCCGACACCAACTACATTGTAGAGAACCCGACCCTGGACTTGGAGCAGTATGCGTCCAGCTATAACGGCCTAATGAAAATCAGGAGGCTCCAGTATCTAGCCGAACATTGTCCCATGCTCCGTGTCGAGGCCCTCAGGATGGCGCTCACCTTCGTCCAGAAGACACTGCACGTGGCCGTGTACGAGGAGATCCACCGCAAGCTGGTAGAGGCCAACCGCCAGGTTCAGGGAGTCCCCTCGGGAGTGGCAGACACCCCTCCGCTAGACACGGCCTGGATCGAAGCTGCCAGGAAGAACGCCACGCATAAACTGGAGAAACTGGCGAAACTGGCCAGTGACCTCAAGAAGGGAAACCAAGGGGACACGGACACCAAGGACAGCATGGGGGAAGTATATGATGACCTGGTGGACCATTACATCGACTGCGGTGACCTCGGCCAGGCCCTCAAGTCTTACCCCAAAGCCAAAGAATACCATACCAGTGAAAAGCACATGATTAACATGTACCTTAACCAAATCAGGATCAGTGTTTACATGAACAGCTGGGTTCACGTACTGAGCTACATCGGCAAAGCAGAGTCCGCTCCACAAATAGCCGACCGAAAAGGAGAACAGCGGGATATGGCAGTCCACACCAAGCTGAAATGTGCCGCTGGCCTGTCAGAGCTGGCCTCTCGAAAGTACAAAGCAGCCGCCAAGTTGTTCCTGCAGGCCTCTTTTGACCACTGTGACTACCCAGATGTGATCTCTGGCAACAACGTGGCTGTTTACGGAGGCCTGTGTGCGCTGGCAACGTTCGACAGAAAGGAACTCCAACGGGACATCATCAACAGCAGCTCTTTTAAATTGTTTTTAGAGTTGGAGCCTCAGCTCCTCGACGTCATCTTTAAGTTCTACGAGTCCAAGTACGCCTCCTGCCTCAAGCTTCTGGATGACATGAAGGACAACCTCATGCTCGATATGTATCTTGCCCCTCACATCAGAATACTGTACACACAGATCAGGAGCAGAGCTCTTATACAGTATTTCAGCCCGTATGTGTCGGCGGACATGACAAAGATGGCGCAGGCCTTCAACACCACGGTGCCATCTCTGGAAGACGAACTAACTCAGCTCATACTGGAGGGACTCATCAACGCGCGCATTGACTCCCACAGCAAGATTCTGTACGCCCGGGATGTGGACCAGAGAAGCACGACCTTTGAAAAGTCCCTCCAAATGGGAAAGGAGTTCCAGAGACGAACCAAAGCCATGATCCTCAGGTCAGCCGTGCTGCGCAACCAGCTCCAAATCAAGAGAGACGGCGACCGAGACAACTACAATTACTACGGCTTTGACAGTGATTCTTATTCTGGGTACTGAGGAAGACGCCAGTCAGTCACTTCTTTCTGGAACAGACCAAAGGCGAACCCCCTTGAAAGGACTGCACTGACCTGGTTGCACAGCTCGTCACTCATGCATGCAATTTTGAGATACACTATGCAGGTGTGCATTGTACCATTCCATCACAGAGGGGGGTCTATGTACCAACACGAAAGCATATGTATATGAAAAATATTCATCATTCATTCATCATAATAAGCAGTCAAGTTTTTTTTTAGAGGGGGCAGTCGGGCAGAAGATGAAGATGTTGGTGATGAGGGGTGGAGGACTGGAAGGATCTACACCCTCCCTGGGGTGGGCAGCAACAGAGAACACTAGAAGAACATGGGGAAAATGTGTAAATTGTGTAAAAATAAAGAAATAAATAAAAACATTGAAACGTTGAGCGGGTCTGACGGGTCTGGTAGACTTCTTGGCCAAACCCTTCAAAAAGGCTGTGCAGCCTCAAATGATACCTGTATGATCCACCTGGGACCCGCCCCCTAACCTGACTCCACCTGATGGAAGAGCCGCTTGCTTCACAATCACATTTGTTTCACAACATAGTCGTACTTCCATCTGGGATATCTCTGTAGCCCAATGGCTGAAGCTGTCCCCTTTTTCAAGCCACTTGGCAGGTGATTGGATGGGAGTCATGGGACCGTCTGTCAATGATATTGACGTCGTACATGACGTGTGGAGCTATCTACTGTAGGTCATGTCTTTGCTTGCTTTCAAGCATATAAGGCGATTTTCCAATTTTAAGGCGCCAGGAAATACAGGCGCTACAATTGCAACAGGCACTTCTCGACGGTGTCACACCCGGTCTCGCTAAGATCACGCCTGTAGCTGGTGTTGATTGGTTGGTCCTGGGCACGGGATGGTTCAACACCAATCCCTGAGTGATCCCAGATGAAGGCTGTATTGTAAACCTGTGAAATCAATACCGCCCCCGTCTGGCGGAGTCGGATACATAGTATATATCACCCTGTCCCAGCACCCCAACTCTCGAGAGCCATCAGCTGTGTGTGGGTAGGCCTGCATGGCCGGTAGCAACACCAGGCCTCAAGACTCGTCAAGTAGGCTACTCTAATATTAACATTGAACTGCAATATGCCCAAATATGGAGATGATCCAATGTTGTTGCACTCACATCATAGATGACTGTCGTCATCTCACCACGAGGAGAACCACCCCTTGGACCAGGGTGGAGGTGAAGATGTCTATAAGGGGTTGTACTAGGCAGCTAGCCTCGGGAACCCAGGCGTTCAAGAGTGGGGGTAAATCCCGGGGGAGCGGACGCAGGCACATAAATTGGTGAACCAATAGGTAGCCAGTTTGAAACCTCACCTCTAGTCCTCAGAAAGGGCTCCTTCCCAAGCCTACTTGGGAAGGAGCCCAGACCAAACGTAGCCTAGACTACTGCATTGAACCTGTTGGGCCTGATTCATGCATAAGACAAACAAAAGGTCCATAGACTTGGCTGCCACATGAAGTCATGTCCGAAAGCCAGACGTTGGAGGGGTTAGTGGCCCTCAAAAGGACAGCAGGATCAAAACGTAGTGTTTGCTGTGAATAACAGAATGGAGCATTGAAAAGTGCAATCTACCAGTCACAACATGTCACAGTGCTAAACGTAGTGACGACAAAGTAAAAATCCACCTTACAACCGGCTGGGGTAATATGCCCCATTGAACATGGGTTAACAAAAAAATTACAATAAAACACACTTCACACATCAAAACACCAAGCTAATAATAGTAATGAATTGTATTTATAACACATTATTTAAACACCAATAAACTAGGAACATTTGCAATTGAGAAAGTAAAGAGTGTGTGGGACGATTTTAACAGTTTTAATTAGTATATTCTCTATTACAGCACAGCATTGTGCAACTGTTGTGCATTTGGGTAACACTTGGACAAAACGTGAAAACATTAACACCATCATGACTTTTGTTGGTGTATGTGAAAATCCACAGACGTATATGAGCTGCTTTACAATGTGATATTCAGTGAAAATCTTTGGAGTACAAGACATTTCATTTGCACACCTTCATGTTTGACATTACACACCATTTAGGGCTGGGCTCACTTTTGTGAGGCTGGACATAAAGGCATATGTATGAGTCAAATTCTTCTAATTTAATTTTTATTTTTTGAGAGAGAGATTACACAGAGTCTAATGGAGAATAACCCATTAAACCCGGGAAAGCATCTTTCGATTTCTGTATTGGCTATTCAAAAATAGCAGATATACAAGTTGACAGCGCGTCACTTTGTGCCACACTGCAAGCTTGTACATCTGCTATTTTTGAACATTCTTGAAAAATCCTGAAAGGGCGAGAACTACTGATTTTGAAGGCATTTTGTAGAATCGGCCTCAGGTCTTAATGGTATGAAAGGAGAAAAGACACGTCAGAGGTAGGATGTTAGACTCAGGAAGAACAACTGACGCACGTTGCAGTGCAGTGGTCAATACACTAAAGCACGTTGCAAAATGCAGTGCAGTGGTCAATACACTAAAGCACGTTGCAAAATGCAGTGCAGTGGTCAATACACTAAAGCACGTTGCAGTGCAGTGGTCAATACACTAAAGCACGTTGCAGTGCAGTGGTCAATACACTAAAGCACGTTGCAGTGCAGTGGTCAATACACTAAAGCACGTTGCAGTGCAGTGGTCAATACACTAAAGCAGTGCAATCCAAACCCATGGGGCCGCGGGGGAAAGTGGGCCCCCAAATAATTGGCAAAACATTTAAGATTGTAATAATATATCATTCGTATAAAAAAAATGAAATAATGCTATAAAAATGACATATTTCTTCTTGAAAAGTGTTTTCATTTGGATACTGATAAATAGGGCCTACGTTCATTCTATTGATCCATCGATTGATTGATCGTTAAAATAAAATGAGCATGAAAATGCAGACAGGTTTGATGACCCTCCCCCATCTGATGTTACTGTAGGTGGTCAGATAGGCAGGGGATTTTTAAGTGGTCCCTGATCAAAGAAAGGTTAAGAATGGTCGTACTTTACATGTCAATGTCATTTTACTGTCATCTGGGGACCACCATAGAATCATGTGGGCCCCGACACACAGATTGAACCACCGTTCTAGTAGTGTGATAGCTGCAGATTGCATAGAAGACACACTGTTATTGACTCAATTAGTTGAAAATAAGATCTTTCTTTATGTTGGCTGACAGTCGTTCAAAGAGCACCTTCAGAAGGCATTTTCATCACTCGGTGGAGAAGCCAAACTGCTAAAAAGTGCTAAAATCTTGAGAAATACTATTAAAACAGTAAAAGGCAGGATGCAATTTGTGACGTGACTCGTAACAACAACAGCAGCCCAAAAAGCTAAGTTGCACAGCAGCCATATTGGAAAGAAAATGCTACTTCCTTCACAGGTGCTACCAATTATACTGTAATGAAGGCTCTGTTCCATTCCAGTCAGGATGGCTGCTGATGTTGTGCATGTTGGCTCATTGGAAACACTCCCAAAGTGGGGTCCTGGTACCAAACCAAACCCCATTTGTCTGCGAGTGTGACGTTAATGGGATGTCCACTGTGTTTGAAGCTTGTAGTTCGACATTGGTAAACTTTGACCGGGCATCATCCAATAGTTGAACACCACTTGGCTGCCATTTTCATTCAGTTCAGGTGTTTCCAATGAGACCTATTAAGGATCTGGTCCCTGTGCAGACAGCGAGCTTGTACATCTGCTATTTCTGAACACTTTTGAAAAATCTTAAAAGAAGGCATTTCGACCTCAGGTATTAAAAGTTAACCTTTTATTTGTATTTTAGATACAAGGTTTCTGCCCGATTTTGCTAGGCAAATGGGACTGCATTCTCCATATGCAGACCGCGGCCATCTTACAATTTACCATATAAGTTAATGGCAAGGTGCTACCTAGGTGCAACTTCCATTGGCAGCCCATAATATTCATCCAAACAGAAAAGTCCTATGTGATTGTATTAAACAACGTCAAACTCACCCACATTGCAGCTGTACAGAAAGCTTGAATTATTCTCTTTCTATCTGTTTGTTTCATAAAAATCCACTGTATACATGTTATGAGCTACTTTGTGTCCTTGCAGATGATTCTTTTTCTACGTGCTGGAGTTTGGAAGTGCTCGTTAGATATTACTCAACTGCCCTGCGTACCACCTGTTTTGAATTAGCACATAATGCAAGAGGCAGCAGGACATTGCTTTACTGAGTGCTTAACGAGTGCTTCCAAACTCTGATGGAAACATGGCCCCGGTCTGCAAATGGTCTATGGCCTGCAGACTGAACAGATCACCTGTGAAAGATGTAACCCTACTATTTAAAAAAAGATGTATTACACTGCCCTACAAAAACACACAATGGTAACTACTCGTGTGTGCTTTTGGAGAGGGAGGCCATACTGTATACCACCATGCCGGGACGGAGTTAACCACTGGAATCATAGCGTCCCTATTCTGGGCATGTCATAATAGGCGAATATTGGGGGTGAACTATGTGGTTAAGATTTCATAACAACAGATTTTATGCCGGGAGACGACACCACTGGTGCAACAGTGATACTTTGTGTGGCAGGAAGAATTGTTTTCCTCAGTTATCCTACTTTTGCACGGTTTGTATGGACCTTTTATGTAACATAAAACGAAACAAAAAAAACATTTGAAGTATCGTATTCTTTTGCTTTCAGCTCTCGTCGTAGCAGGGAATGTTCGACAGCATGTTCCTATACATTAAAAAGAATAAATAGAAGAAGAAGCCGACCATCGAGAGTAGTGGTTTTCAACCCTTTTCATATCAAGGCCCATAATGTATTGGGCATTTGAGCCACGGACCACCATTTGATGAGATCTAGCCTCTCTGACACAAAACGTAGAATATTTTGTCCACAATTCCATGCTGTATTGGCATTGGTACCGCATAGGAGATATGACAGGCAAACGTTGATCAAAATAATAATTTCCTACATTATATAATTGTGTAGAGTTCTTGTAAATGAAGTAATGCAGATGTTTATCAATAGTATTACTCTTGAGAGCATAACATGAAACCTATGGTTTCATTTTACACTCTCAAGAGTTAAATATCTAATAAGGGTCCATTTGGTTACCAACTCTCATTTAGCTGGGGATCACCTGGAACCCCCTCAAGGACCACTGGTGGTCCCCGGACCACTGGTTGAAAACCACTGCTCTAAGCTGTTCAAATAAAGAGCAACATCAAGGCCTAAAGGAAAAACGAGTCAGAGGGAACTAATTGTGAACTCTGAATATGGTGTAGAGTAGACAGTATCAATCTCTGCTTCGTCATATGGCCATGTCACTCGCCAAAAATGTCTGAAAATGAACTGAAAAGGCGAAGCGTCATATTCTCGGCTAGTGGCTGTATGTATGTATGAAGTAGCTCTCGGAGCAGTGGCGTACGGTGGAACATTCCAATTAAAACGTTATTTTTCAAGCTGGAGTAACAAACAAACAAACAACCACAGGCTTAAAAAAACACATTCAGCCCTCGCACCCCTAGTTTGGGAATGCCTTTATAGGCGAAATGTTCTCAGAAATGGCCTATAGGGCTATTTTAATTGATACTCTGTTATATGCCGGCGGGCCGGCCTCTTCCAAGTGGGACCAGAGACGAGGGTGTGGCTACACGACGACACCGAGATTTGAGACATTTGATGATGAATGCAAAAATACAAATCAGGCGTTGCGTGTTTAAAGGTTTGAGGCACATTAACAGTCAAGGGCTTTTGTCTATTACGTTAGAAGTGACTCTTCTAGTGGCCGCCCCGCTTTTACAGAATCCTTCATGTAAAAAAAAAGGCTACGAAGCAGATTCGGAGCGTAATGTGTTTCCTTCAGAGCTGAGGGGGGGGGGAATAGTTTGTCAGTTCCCACGAGTCCATTAGCGCCCCCCTATAGCAGCACGTCTGCAACGTCACAGCGACGTCACAGCGGTGGTGGAACGGACAGAGTGGGCGTGGCCTGGAACTAATCCAGGAAGCAGCGACGGAGGCAGCGTCTGATGGGGATGGTGATGACGGCGGTGCTGGTGGTCGATCGGACTGGACGACATCAAAGGGTGCTCCGCTGCCGACCAGCCGGGATTCCCCGACGATGGCGACAGTTCCGGCGGCGACAGACTCTCGGACAGTCGTACCAGGAGCTCCTCGCCCTGCCGCGCGCGGTCGTCCAGGTGTCTCTGGCGAATGAGGAGGGAGGGTTTGGCGTGGATAAAGCGGCGGTAGTCGCCTAGGTGCGGCGCGGCGAGGCAGGCGGACAGGATGGAGTGGACGACGCTCTGCCGGCGCTCCAGGTTCTCCTTCAGCTCCCTGGCGTCCTCCGTCTGGCTGATCAGCTGACTCCTCTTCTGGCCGAGGGAATCCTGACGGAGAGAGACAGGCTGTCAATCATTTACAACTGTTTTTATGCCAGTGGTTCTCAACCTTTTCAGGCTGCAGCTCCTAAAATAATCCTATTTGAACTGGGAACTCCCCCACCCTGACATGCACTTGGAATGTACAGTAGCAGTTGAGGCATGCAATTAGTTTGACTGTGAATATTGTGAAAATTGCCGATCTACAAGCTCACAACACATGCAGATTTCCACATTTCCACAATGTTTGATTCTTGATTGATTCTTATATTATTAGAAAATGTGGCAAAAATGTGTTGATTACATTTGATGCAGTTATGATCTTTTTCTTCTATTTTTTGTATACGGACGGAAGGAAGGAAGGACAGACGCACACACACACGCACACACGGACCGAGTGCAAAACATACTCTTCCCATGCCTTTGGCCTGGTGGAGACAATAAAGGCGAAAGCCACAAAAAAAACATTTATTTATATTTTTATAATAACATCATCTGCTGAATGTATTCAGCAGATGAGGTTGTGTTAACAAAATGTTAACACAGAGTGCGGGGTTGCGCCTCGAAAACAGAGGATCTGCAAGCTCTAAGCACGTCGCTGCGCGACATGTTGAGAGCTTGTAGATCCGCTATTTTTCCTTTAAAGTGCCCTTTTAGGGTATTTCAGCCCCTGCCTCTCTAACATTCTCTGCATGTCCATGGAAAGGAAGACATACTTCTGCTATATTCCCTCACCTTCTCGTCAGCGTTGTCCTGTGAGTGTTCTTGTGTGTCGAGAGCTGACAGAGCTCTGTCTATCCGAGCCAGACGACCACACAACGACAGTAACAAGTTGACAATCTTCTCCAGGTCTCCTAAAAGAAAGTACAACACATCATCTCATCACGATATTTACGTTGCGTTATGTTTGGCACATCCCAGTGACGAAAAACAACTGGATAAAGTTCCAGTACTGAACATTGTGGTGTTGCAGTATAAAGGACACAGCGGTGCCGGTGTATTCTGTGTAAATGTTTGTCAGGTGAAACCTGACATATAACAGCTCATGAAATGTAAGCGACCTAGTCATCAATGGGAGTCTGACCCCATGCCGCCTAAGCAAAAATAAATCATGAAAACGAGTGCAAATCTTAGTTTGAATATATAATAATTTATATTTAATAAACGTTTTTAACTCAAATCGTTGCTTCTGGAGGGGTCCCTGGAACAACATATTTCCATATGAGGGTCGGCGGCCAATTACATATAATTTTTGGGGTCCTTGACAGGAAATAGTTGAGAAATATTGATATGGAAACATAAGGTTTTTCGGAAAACTGGATATAGAAGAAATTTGTTTTTGTAGAATCTGGTCTCAGGTCTTGAAGGGTCAGTAGTGTGGTTCATACCTATGAACGTGCGGTACTTGTCCCTCTCGTTGGCTTTGCAGTGCTCGTGGACCAGGGCGTCCAGAGCGCTCCCCAGGCTCTGGTGTGACCTCTGCTCCTCCGATAGAGCATCCTTCTCCTCCCGGAGGCTGGCCATGGTCAGCCGCAGCGCCTCGCTCAGCTCCACCTGGTGGACATTATGACACGCAACGGCTTCTGACAATTTTCTTTTTTGTAATTATTATTATTTCAAAACATTATAAGTATAAACCTGGGGCGAAATAAACGTTTTAGTAGTAGTAGAAAATAGCCGATCTACTGTACAAGCTCATAACGCATCACGTTGTGAGCTAGGTCCCTGGGAAACATCAAATTTCTCTTTTGGGTCTGCAAGTTAAAACGTTTGGGAACCAGTGGGCTACTGTTAGCAATACTGTATGTGTGTATGTCCCTACACTAATAATGTACAATGGAACCTGGGACTGCCTCTGATGATTCGGGCCATTCATTTGTCCTAAATGTCCTCTATATGCATACTGTATTCATGTATGGTTTGCACAACACCTGATACCATGAATTGGTACTTGGTACAACCTTCAAATGATTGGTACTCACTAATGCTCATTGTACATTGTACTTGTGCCTGTACTTGTACCTGTATCTGTAACAATGACAAATAAACCTGATTCTGATTATGCGGTGATGACACATTCATTTCTGTCTACTCTACGTTTCATTGGTGGGATATGGCAGTTTAGAAATCTTGTTTGAAATGACAAAACCGGACTACCGATGATGTCACTGGTAGGCACATTTCTGAACTGTCGCTAGCCCTCCTCTGAGATACAGCGGCCCTCATTTATTAAAGTGCTGTAGATCAAATAATGGGCATACGACGAGATCGCCACAATTGTCGGCATGTATCATTCCATCGTGACTTTGACTTGTGCGTACGCCCCGCTCAGATCTGTGCAAATATTTAGACATGTGGGCCTATTTTATTTCCAAGAATGACAAGCAATTAAAATCAAGCGATATGGAAACAATCAAACATAGCCTATTTGAAATGTTCTAATAATAATTAATTAGCATTAGTGAGGACCAATTGAAGATAAGGTTGAAAATGGCTGAAGTGGTTCTTTGAAGGTGATAATAAAAGTGATGATGATGGTGGTATCATTCGGTAGTATACAGGCGCCGTGTATCTTACCTTCTGTGCGTTGAGATCTTTCTCCTCCTCGTCCAAATCCGTCTCCAAACCTCGCTCTGCGACTGGACTGTGCGTGCGTCCATCAAATGAGACGCCATCTTGGATTCTACAGAGGAGATCAACACTGTTTACAGCACTTGTTCTCGACATCAGGCCTGATGGCTGATCAGGTCAGACAGCAGGAGGCACAGAATGTTCGGGAAGACATCATATTTTGGCCAAACATCAACTTTCCAAGGCCACGACCCAACCAAAATAATCATAGTGAACTAGGGACAGCCTATTGACAAGCACTTGTAGGAGTTGAGGCATGAGAGAGGGAGAGGGGGTGAGGGAGAGAGAGAGAGATTGAGAGAGAGACTAACCCTGTGACAAATCACAATGCGAAGTTCACCTAATTATCAACTCTGTTCTCACAAAAGCCTTTTGACACAGAAACCCATCTGTAACGCCAGGACTGGCCACCAGTCGGCAGTATTGTTCATGTTTTGCAGCTGGCTCTAGCATGTCTTCAGGTTACCAACATGTCTACACAGTACACGCACAAATCATCTACACATAGTAACACATGGATTTTACTTTACATTTGTAAGACAAAGAAGTGTAGGCTATATCGTCTCTGTCGGGTGGAAACCTCCTAACAAAAGTAACAGATCGAGAAGCTCAAAGCGCATTGCTTCGTGCCGTGCCCTCATGCTTTAGATGTCCTTTATTATCCACAAGGGAAATCTTTGTTTGGGTCAATGAATGCATACATTCAAGACAAGACAATATATAAATATACGCCACAAGTAAACCCCCCCCAGCAAAGTACTTCAATTCTATAAAAGGTATGCCTATTATTTTATTGCCTAATTCTAAATTTAAACAGGTCTTTAAAAGAAAGCAATGTCCTCTCCACACGCCCATAATGTGTTTGTGGGGTGTTCATTTATGAAAAAACAAAAAAGGTTTCTGCCCGACAGCAACGATGCAAGTATATTAAATAAATGGTTAAGAAAATGCCCACACCCTCTCTGTTTTCTTTTACAAACTAAGCCCTGGTGAACAGATGATGTCTGCAAAGAATGTTTCTTTTGATTTAAGGAGGGGCAGATAAACACACGTCCACTAATGAGAATGTTCCTCAAGGACATCCAAACAACAACATGGACTTACTTCCTCTCCGCGACTCCTCTTTCTTTACTTCAGTGTTTTAAGTAGATAATTGTGATATAAGTGGGGTTTTTTGTATTATTATGTGTTAAATTCCCACGTTTGTTCATTAACAGGGGTCTCCATGTCTGTCCAGCTCTTCAGTAAACAAGAAAATACATGTTCAGGTCGGGATACCAATTTCATCCAATCAGAAGAGAGAACTCATGAAGGACACACGACGCAGTGGAATTGGAAGTGATGAAACTAATACATGGGCAGACTAAATTGGAACTGGAATACAATACAAGCTGGTAAATTATCTATCTCCTGATTGGATGGCATTTTTAACCCATTTGAAGACATATGTTCTGTTTACCACAGACCTGTTACAGAACACGCAATATGATTACTATAGAATTATGTTGCTTTAACTGTTCAACAATAAACTTGCTGTTTTATTAACCAATACATATAACTTATAGCTCATTTTAAAGCAAGTGAGTGATGTTTTAGACAAGCAACAGGCTCTCCTAACCCAAAGACACTGATCTCATTCCCCCCAGATTCGGCACAAACATGGCGATTAATTTTATTCTATTCTAATGTTATGCCACCAAAAGGTGTGCCTCCCTACGCTCGTTCAATACCTCCATAGAAGAGCACCTGCAACTGGACCTAGACAAGTCTTCTACAGTAGCTTGCAAAAAGAAATGACCCCTGATGTTTTTCTGTAAATATACTTCTACTGCTCCTAGTATTGATGATCTCTTGTATACTATTGTATGTCTTTATATGTCTTGATGAATTCAATATACAGTACCACAATGGAATGAAAAACAAGCATGTTTAAGACATTTGGCATTTTGATTGGCATGTGATTCAGGCTTAATTAATGAAAGCAACGACACTTAAGAGTTGAGGGCATTATTACCTGTCATCCAATTGGCTGCTGTTCCTGCGTTGCCATGCCGACCTCCCAACCAATCCGCTGCTGGGGAACAGTTCCTCCATGAGGTCCAGGGTGCTCTTACCAAGCCAGGTGTCCAGGATGGGGGCCAGAGAGGGATCCCTCCACACCTGCATAGATGGATAGGTACAGTAGA
This sequence comes from Protomyctophum parallelum, assembly GCF_964188405.1. NCBI lineage: Eukaryota > Metazoa > Chordata > Actinopteri > Myctophiformes > Myctophidae > Protomyctophum > Protomyctophum parallelum. Next base: position 27,654,605 of record NC_139713.1, read on the forward strand.
AATGAGAACCTTTTTCATATCAAGGACAATTATTTATTCAGCATTTGAGCCACAGACCACCATTTGATGACAGTTAGCCTCTCAGAACCAAAACTTATAATATTTTGTCCACAATTTCTGTTGATACCATAGGAGAGATAACAGGCCAAATGTTGATCAAAATAACAATTCTTCTACATTCTGTATTTGTGTAGACTTGTAAATTAGGTAATGCAGATATCTATAAGGGTCCATTTGGTTACCAACTCTCCATCATTTAGCTGGGGACCACCTGGAACCCTCTCAATGACCACTGGAGTTCCCCAGACCACTGGTTGAAAACCACTGATATAAAATAAATACTAATAGATGCCTCATTGGCCGCTGCACTTCGTTGGAGCCATGTGTGTCCGGCGTAAGGAAGAAGTCAAGTGGAAGTGCGGAAGGTACGCTGCGCCACTGCCACTGAAGTGACTACTGGCCAATCACAGCGAGTCTTTTCCAGTATGAGCTTCCAATGAGCTTTATTAGCATGAGAAAACAAACATTTACATTGCCTCTGCAAAAGCTTGCCTCCTATGGAGATACACATGCCCCAGTAGCTAGGTGTCAATGTTTTTGATATAGTTCAGACATTTTCATTTTTGTTTATTTTGTTTTGAACTTATGTCTGTCAATTTCAGCACGTTTTAATTAGCTGGTTTGCTAGTTTAGTTTAGTTAGTAATGTTGTGAAAAGACTTAGCTTCAGTATTTTTTGGTAAAGTATTTAGTAACATTTGTTACACTTAATGGTTACAAAACTACTTACAGTAGTAAGTAGTTTTGTAACCATTAAAACCGGGAAAGCAGCTCAAAACATTTTTGAACTAGTGATTTAGAAGGCATTTGTAGAATCAGCCTCAGGTCTTAATGGGTTATGTAAAAACATGCAAGTACTTCTAAATAAGAAAAAGAGGTTGCACAAAAAGGTAGCACATCCAAAAAAATGAATGGATGATAAAGTACTCACATTTCCACTTTGTTGTTGGCACACACACCCAAAAACGCACGCTTGCGTGTTTCCGGTTGTGAGCAGCGATGCAAATTATCGATTAATTCATAATATGATAATTGATAACCTTATCGATCGATTTACCGTTAGTTGATAAGCAGCGTTTATTTTTTTTAAATCTGAGAATCTTAATTTCCCTCAATAATGTCTAATTAATTGTTAACTGTTAAGTTTAATTGAAGAATGTCTTAACGGCGATTAATGGGTTTTGGATTGGTTAACATCCCTTGGTCAGAGCATGTGCACTTACTCCTTCCAACGCTGTCCCTATAGCCACTCACCAGCTGACGGGCCAGCGCCTCCACTCGCAGCTCCTCTGCAGAGCTCTCCCTCCTGGGCATGGGGAGGTACTGGAGGAGACCCACACTCTCTCTGTCCTCCTGGGAGTCCGCTGGGCTGGGAGGAGGTGTGACGGAGGAGGAGGTGGTGGTGGTGGAGGAGGAGGCCAGGGGGAGGAGGCTGACCACAGGGGAGGAGGGAGGGAAGGAAGAAGATGACGACGATGAGGGACGCGACGAAGGCGAATGGACAGAGGGTCTCCTTTCCGGGTCATCGATGCACTCGGAACTGAGAGAGAGAAGAGAGAGAAGAGAGAGACAGAGACAGAGACAGAGACAGAGACAGATACAGAGACAGAGACAGATACAGATACAGATACAGATACAGAGACAGATACAGAGACAGAGACAGAGACAGAGACAGATAAGTCAGTGGTTCTCAAACTTTTTCATATCAAGGACTACCAAATTAATGTATGTACAGTATGTATTAATGTATTTGGCTGCGGACCCCCATCTGAATATATTTTGTGCCAAAAAATGGCATCGGTCGGTCTCTAGACCACTGGTTCTCAGGCCTCCTTGAGGCGTGCTTATGGATACCACCGCTATTCTAGGGAGGCCTGCTGTGATTGGCCAGTAATCACATGTGATTGACAGTTCTTCCTTTTTACAACTATGCCTGAAACTAATAAAAGCCTAAACCTCAGTAAAACTATGTCTAAATATAACCTCAGTAAAACTATGTCTAATCATAACCTTAACCTCAGTAAAACTATGTCTAAACCTAACCTCAGTAAAACCATGTCTAATCCAAACCTTAACCTCAGTAAAACTATGTCTAATCCTAACCTTAACCTCAGTAAAACTATGTCTAATCCTAACCTTAACCTCAGTAAAACTATGCCTGCCGGGAAGCCAATCAGACACAGGTAAGGCGAGTCTACCCTATCCTATAACGTTGGTGGAGTCCATAAACACGTCCTTGGGGGGGTTTCAAGAGGTCCCCAACTAAATGGTTGATAGTTAGGAACCAAATGGACGAGTCTATAACTCACAGAGTTAAACGGAAAGCGTTGAGAGTCTAAAGGCTCATACATAGTCTGGATTTGCGGTGGTTAGGTGACCACCGAACTACAACATGACGTCACGCACCGCGGTGAAGAGCAAACCACCGCCACCGCCCCAGCCCTTCGCTCTGTTTTTACTCACCACCGCTCAACGTTATTTCAGCTCCGGTGGTCAGCTCACCACCGGAGCGGTGGTCACCTCACCACCGAAAATCCAGACTATGAATAGGCCTTAAGTCTAAACCACACCTGTCACTGAATGGCTGCCCAACGTCATGCTCCAGCTGACCAGCGGGAGGTGGAGGGGGCAGAGGCGGGGCGTCGTCCTCTGTGATGTATGTCTCTCTGATTGGTGGAGCAGGACGGGGAGGAGGCGGCGGTGACGGTGACGGCGGCACAGAAGGGACCTCAAAGAACACCTCGTCAAAGCTCTCCCCCGATTGGCCAACACAGGGCACCGTGGGATGTGATAGGCCGGATGAGCCGGAGAGGCTCGACTCGGAAATACGCAGAGAGGAGAGGTGGTGGTGATGGTGGTGGTCGGAGTAGAGGGAAGGCGGGGACGTGCTGCGTCGGGGGGAGTGGTGGTGGTGATGGTGGTGGTCGGAGTAGAGGGAAGGCGGGGACGTGCTGCGTCGGGGGGAGAGGTGGTGGTGATGGTGGTGGTCGGAGTAGAGGGAAGGCGGGGACGTGCTGCGTCGGGGGGAGAGGTCACCTTGGGCCACCTCTTCCTCACAGCGCCCTTCGTTCCCGCTGTCAAAACTTAGCGGTCTTTCTCCGGGAAAGTCCCTCTGAGTGTCGACGCTCCCAGAGTCACTCAACCTCTGTTTGAGGTGAACGTTCAGACTCGTCCCCGTCCCTGGGTTCTCCTCCACCGGTCCAGCACTAGCTCCATTAGCACTGGCCGCGCTAGCTCCATTAGCGCTGCTGTTACCATCGCCACCACCAGCAGGAGAGGAGGTAGCCTCCCTGCCAGCGTCATTAAATATGCTAACGGCACCGTAAACATCTTTGCTGAAACCATGGCCATCGCCCTCCGCTGTGCTTGTCCGCGGCGAACATGGGAAGGCGATGGCGTCCAGGTTTGCTTGGCTCAGTCTCTCGCTGGCGTGCCAGTCGGAGTTGGCACCGCCGCCGCCACCAGGGGGTGAGAAGGGGCACG